>NC_051414.1:26817745-26818034 GCF_015228065.2 Penaeus monodon
ACCCCCCCACAGAGAGAGGGAGGGGCGAGGATAGGGGGAGGATAGGGGGGTTAGGGGGGAGTATGGGGAGGAAAAAGCGTTGAGGCGGGGGAGGGGGGTGAGGGAGGGGGTGGGGGTAGAGGGGGTGGCTTGGCCGTTGGTTGGTGATATACCTAGATAAGAGACAAGGAGATTTAGAAGACGGGGAGGAGATTGAACCGGGAGAGAGGAAAGCGTATAAGTTCCCCTTGTGGGGGAGGAAGAGGAAGGGGACTGAAGGCAGGAAGGGGCGCGCAATTGGGGGAGGATT
>NC_051414.1:26818090-26818985 GCF_015228065.2 Penaeus monodon
GGATGATTATTGATGAGGGGGAGAAGGTCTGATTGAGGGGGAGAAGGGAGACGGATATGAAAGAACGGGAGCGGGGGGGAGGGAGAGAGGAGGGGGCGGGGGCGGGGGGAGGGACGAGAGGGGGGGAGAGGAGGGGGGAGGGTAGGGGGAGGGGAGAGGAGAAAGAAGAGAAAGCGTGAGGTGCGGATATGGAGAGTGAAGAGAAAGGGAAGAAAAGGGAGATGGGGGACGAATGGGGGGGGGGTTAGGGAGATAGATGGGGAGAGAGAAAGCATGAAACTAGAGGGGTTGTGCGGAGGGGTTTTTGTGTTCGGGTGGTGGAGAAAACTGGGGGATAACGAGTGGGGAAAATAGAAGGGGACACAGAACGAGTGGGAGGGAGGGAACCAATGAGGGGAAAAGGGAGTGGGAGAAGAAAGAAGAGGGCGGGTGGAGAGGAGGACAGAGGAAGCGTGGGGGGTCGAATAGGGATAAATAACGGTATTAATAGGAAAAGAGAGGAAGGAGAGTAAGAAGGAGAGGAGGAGACGAGGGGAGGAGAGGAGAGGGAGGGGGAAGGGAGGAGGAACAGTCGGGAGGTGGGGCATCACTCTCTCATCCTTCCTTCACTCCCCTACTCTTCCTCCACCCACCTACTCCCCCCACCCTATCCTCCCCTCTTCTTCACAAGTAGGACCTTTCCTCTCGCACTTTCTGTCTTCCTTTTCCTCTCTCACTTCTCCCTCCTTATTCCTCTCCGCCTCTCACTCTCTCTTTTCCCTTCTCTCTCTCACTCTACTACTTCCTTTCAAAAAACCTATCATTCCCTTCCGTTTGCCATCCCTCTCGATACGCCTTTTTTTCTAGTTCTCTTTCTCCATATACCCAATTCTTTCTTCCCGCATTCTCACAGTCT
>NC_051414.1:26819479-26820320 GCF_015228065.2 Penaeus monodon
ATATGATACTAGCTCGATCTAGTGCGAGACGAGATCGTACACATTTACTTCTCTCCAGGGTAGTATACTAGTGGCAGAGTGACAGGGTTTTCACCGAGGTCCGAGTTGGCCCACTAACCTGTCTGCGGTCCTACCTTGGCCACCTCGCAAGCATGTCCCATTAGGTGATTTTATTGGCCTCCATCCCGGCCAATAAAGGTGGGCGCTGGCGATTCCACCAACAGCGACCTGGTGGGCGGTGGCGGGGATGAGGAGCGAAGGCTTGCGGAGTATAGGCGTGGGGAAGTATGGGGTGGGGGAGTATGGGCGTGGGGAGTATGGGCGGTGGGGAAGTAGGGGCGTGGAGTATGAGCGTGGGGAGCTAGGCGTGCGGAGGTGTTATAGGCGTGGGATTATAGTCGTGGGGAGTATGGGCGTGGGGAGTATGTGGTGGGGACGAGAGGGCCGTGCCGGGAGTAAGGGCGTCGGGAGTATCGGGCGTGGGGGTATGAGCGGGGGGGAGCGAAGGCTGTGCGAGTATAGGGGGTTCGTGGGGAGAGGAGATAGGCGTGGGGGAGTATGGGCGTGCGGGAGTCATGGTTCGTGCGGGAGTATAGCGTGGGGAGTATGGAGGGGGAAGTATGGGTGCGGAGTATGGCCGTGGGGAGTATGGGCGGTGGGAAGTATGGGCGTGGTTGAGTGTGTAGGTGATGGTGGGCGGGGGTTGAAGGAGCGGTGGGTATCGGGAGTGTTGAGGTTGTTGGGAGTGGGGAGTGGGAGTAATAGTGAAGCGGGAAAGAAAGTAGAAACACGAAGAAGACGGAGATGAGACGTGAGAGAGGGAAGGACGAAGAGAAGACAT
>NC_051414.1:26820381-26820667 GCF_015228065.2 Penaeus monodon
CGAAGACCCGGAAACGAAGAATAGGAAGAATGAGAAAAAATCGGAGAACGAAAAAAATACGAAGAGAGCGGAAAGGCCTAAAGCAGCGGCGACGATGCTGACGAAGGACGAAGCAAAGAGGAGTAAGAAAAACAGAAAAAAAGGAAAGAGTACAGGAAAGATACCGAAGAACAATCCCACAATAAAGCAACGAAAGGAGAAACCGAAGGAGAACCGGAGAACAGGGACAGAAGAAACGTAAAAAATAAACTGAAAACCAAAAAGAAAAATATGACTCAGGAATTGG
>NC_051414.1:26821584-26821827 GCF_015228065.2 Penaeus monodon
CCGCGTTCTTCAGGCTGGCCTCAGATCGGCTGTAAAGTTGACCGGTGGGAAATATCAGAGAAGAGGGGGCCACTGCATCCAATCTCATTCCTTGAACCTGCAAATGTTCTGATCCTTTCCTTTATTGCATTCGAAGGAGATCTCAAGGGCCCCTAAAAGTGCTGGACTTGCAGAACAAACCAGGAGTGAATACCTTGGTCCTCCGAGTCCCCGGAATAGGAAGGGTCGTGTTAATCATCTGTT
>NC_051414.1:26821862-26822082 GCF_015228065.2 Penaeus monodon
TCTGGAGGTTTATGCGTTGCTGTTCATTATTTTTTTTTTTTAGATTTTGTGTTTGTTTGTTTTAATATTGTTGTATGTTAGATGTGTTTTGATTTTTTTTTTGGTAAGGAGGTATATAAAGAATGATATAAAAGAAAATCTAGACTAAAGTTTTTACCTTCCATTACACGTTCGAGTTTCACCCTTTCCCTCACTCTCCGGCTCCCCCCCCCTCTCTCTC
>NC_051414.1:26822101-26822225 GCF_015228065.2 Penaeus monodon
CATTATTCAGAAACGGCGCGGGAATTCGCTGCTTAAGCTAAAAAAATTCCTCATTTGCAATTAATCCAACTGAAATATGGATATTCAACTGCGTGGAGTTTCACAACGATCTCTCGGACATGCA
>NC_051414.1:26822333-26822470 GCF_015228065.2 Penaeus monodon
CCCGACGTCAGACTAACCGACAGAACGTTTTATATATTTCATGAACACTAGATTTTCAGAAAACAGCGTTCCTAATCGGTATCATCAGCAATGCAGCTCATCGGAAACTTAACGAAGTGAATTGATAAAGATTGAGT
>NC_051414.1:26823188-26823273 GCF_015228065.2 Penaeus monodon
CTCATTGCATATTGCTCGCTCTCCATATCGATATTTTCTGCCTTCTTTCATTTTTACCTTTACTATTGTATTACTTCCCCTTCCC
>NC_051414.1:26824927-26825089 GCF_015228065.2 Penaeus monodon
GTGCCACGAAGACAAAGGGATGATGATTAGAGGGTCACTCTGCGCGCGGGGAAGGTGCCACGGAGGGCCAGCGAGGTCCCCGTCGTCTCGCGTCCGCGTTCTCTTCGTCGGCCCAGGTCCACTTTTTCGTCTTTACACGGTATCTCAGTTCGCGTCGCGCTC
>NC_051414.1:26829903-26830074 GCF_015228065.2 Penaeus monodon
GCCAGGGCCGGCAGCCGAGAGGGCCGAAAGGGAAGGCAAAAAGCGGCTGCGGGCCAAGCAGAGTTAGGCAACTGCTCCAGCAGTTACTCATCGCATCGTTAAACCAAAGCTCGTACGATTAACTAAAACTTTCATTTCAACAGTAAAACTCTGCTAGGTAAAATCATCCTG
>NC_051414.1:26830867-26830959 GCF_015228065.2 Penaeus monodon
GGGGAAAAAAGTGTTGTCATTGAGGACAGGATAACCAGATGGAAGGTGTGACTGAAAAGTGTGTGACAAGCGTGAAGGGGAGCAATTTGACA
>NC_051414.1:26831055-26831300 GCF_015228065.2 Penaeus monodon
ACTTAAAAAAGGGCGGGTCGGGGATAACCAAGGGAGGACTGGACAGAGTGTGGGCAGCTAGTGTGCTTGGGTATGGAACGATGAGTAGAGAGGGTAAGGGGGTGTTTGGGGAGCGGTAGTAAACGCTACCTCTACACTGTTCGCCTGAGCACGTTCTTTCCTTCGCCTGACTGGGAAAACAAACTTCTTAACACTGTGAGTTCTTTATTCTGCCATGAGAAATTTTAATTTAAAAAACATTTTTT
>NC_051414.1:26832279-26832519 GCF_015228065.2 Penaeus monodon
TCAAATAGCGTCCATATAGATATATCGACATGCAACTCCAACCCTGGCCTCGAGATCAAAAGGAAAAGGCCATACATATAGTTGAACTCAGTTTATATGCACTTCAATCATAGAAGTCCCAAGCCACGTGTTTCAAACATACGATAGCTATAAGTCATCAATTTGCATAACTGTAATAAGTCAGGGAAATGAACGAGTCAAAAAATTCACAGGGGTGAGAGAGGTAAATGTGAAGGTTGG
>NC_051414.1:26832669-26833006 GCF_015228065.2 Penaeus monodon
ATGATAGAGGAAGAGAGGTAAAAAAAGAAGAAAGAGAAAGAAAAGAAAACAAGACAAAAAGAATAGAAAGAAGAAGAAGAAAAAAAGAGAGAAAATGAGCAACGAAAGGAAACATAGAGAAGAAGGGGGAAGGAGGGGGTGATACGAAGGGGGGGTGGAAAAAAAGTGCCTCGTCACGCTCTTTTACAAATAAAGTGACGGGTGTGACTCATCCATTTATGCGTATTTGTGTTGCCTATTTTCTAGATCATCGATTATCTGGCGCTTAGAAATGGGATGATAATGGGGAGGGGAGGAGGAGGTAGGGGAAGGGGGTTGGTGGGGAGGTTAGAGGGGT
>NC_051414.1:26833428-26833545 GCF_015228065.2 Penaeus monodon
TCCTATCCTTCAGGCCCCCAAATTTCCTTTCCTTCTTCTTCGCCTTTTATTCTTGTCCTCCGTTTTACGAAAGAAGACGAGAAAGAAAAGAGAAAAGAGATGTACTTTCCTTGCTGA
>NC_051414.1:26834113-26834312 GCF_015228065.2 Penaeus monodon
CTTTCCCGTATCACACCGTATTTCGCCACGCGCATTGTCCTGTAATCAGAGTAGAAACAATTGGAACATGTTTCAGACAAGTCGCTCAGCTGACGGTGTGCCATTTCCCTTTAAATTAGGCTACGCTTATTCGGGGGATGCCGCTCGGTGAGTTTACACTAAATGCGTTTCTTCGTGTTAAAAGGGAAAAGCGTAGGTG
>NC_051414.1:26834571-26834731 GCF_015228065.2 Penaeus monodon
AAGAGTTTGGCTGAGGGGGACCTGATAGGGATTGGATATTTGTTAGTTTATAAATAGGGGGTGGGGGTTATTTCCTATTATCAATTTTTATCCTTTATCCCTCCTCGTGAAATCCTCTTCGATTTTCGTCTTCTTTGTAAATCAGATTTCAAGTAGAAGC
>NC_051414.1:26835860-26836147 GCF_015228065.2 Penaeus monodon
CCTTATCACCCACATGATTCACTCCCCCCCCCCCCCCCGCTCCATACACACCGTCATATTTCCTGAAATAATAAATAAAAATTATATTATGTAATGTCCGTCTGGGGGGAAGGATTACCTTAAGACAACCAGCCAGTTTGTCAAATTTTCTTTAATTTTCTTTCGGGTTTATTTCTGCACAAAACCCCGAGTGCGTCACCAACCAGACCCAAGGCTAATCTTCTATTAATTCAAGTGATTAATTGTCCCGTAATAATTAACCAGTTAATAGCCTTTACTCCTTACCA
>NC_051414.1:26837073-26837151 GCF_015228065.2 Penaeus monodon
GTACGGCAAAAGCAATCTTCTTAGCCGTTATGCGCGTCGTTATAAAAGTCTCTGGTCATAACGCAGGAGCGGCAGAGT
>NC_051414.1:26837620-26838007 GCF_015228065.2 Penaeus monodon
CCGTGATGAAAACAAGGACTGACAAATACCCTCCGCCAACATCAAATATTTAAAACTTGAAATGCAACTTTAATTTAGTCGCCATTCGGTCCTGGAGCTCATGCTATCTAGCCCGGTTTAATTGGCTATTCCAAACTGCAGGCAAGGAGAAGAATTGCATGTGGATTTTTTATTCAGATTTAAGTGTGGTGGCAGCGTTGCGTGGCGGCGCTGAAGTCCGTACGGTCGACGCGGCCACGGCAGCGCGAGGGGGTTGTCGCCCTTACGGTAGGCATATAGGCGCGACTCCTCCCCGAAATTGGTAATGTAGCAAGGTTAATGCCGAGATGAAATGGGAAATTAAATTGTTTTAATTGGCGTCCGGGAGCTTAGAGTGTGTGTGTGTGG
>NC_051414.1:26838149-26838502 GCF_015228065.2 Penaeus monodon
AAAGAGAGGGGGGGATACAGGAAAAGAGAGAGGGGAGGGTAGAAGGAAGGAAGGAGGAGGGGGAGAGAAAGAGGAAAGAGGTAATGGAAAAGACAGGAAGTGAAAAGGGAAAGAGGGAAGAAAGAGAAGGAGAGAAGGAAGATAGAGAAGGGAAGAGGGAAAGAGGAGAGATAAAGAGGGAGTAAAGAAAGGAACGGAAGGTGTAGAGAGAGAGGAAAGGGGAATAAGAAAAGAGTGGAAGTGAAGAGAAAGTAGGGGAGATAAAGAGATAAAGAGAGGTGTGATAGAGATTAATTAGGTTATAACTGCTTTCGTGTTTTTCGTATATGTTTTATTCCTACTTCCATAAACAG
>NC_051414.1:26841545-26841659 GCF_015228065.2 Penaeus monodon
GCTTATGAGGCATCTTGATTTCAAAAGAAAATAGTTAAAGACTTGATAACAGAATGAATAATTATCATCTGGTAAGTGGAGTAAAACAAAAAATGGCATCTGGATTCCGTAGAT
>NC_051414.1:26841907-26842321 GCF_015228065.2 Penaeus monodon
GACGGAATCGGAGATATGTGTGTGTGGTTACGCGCGTATTTACCCAAAGTGCGTGTTTTTTTCCTCAAACTTTTCCACGCAATCTGCGCCGACACTCCTCTCCTCGCCCATCCATCTCTGTTCTCATTTCACTTTCTTTGTTCCGAAATCATCACCACCTCTAACTTGTCTTCTCTGCCACCCTCTTGTCATCTCCCTCATTATCGGCTTCCCCCTTAGCCCCCATTTCCTTGTCCGTTCCCCTCTCTCCCCTTCTTTACGGTTCTCATTTATTCCTCCGTCACCTTTGTCTTATACCCTTTATCGGTCCCTCTTTCTCTGTCTTTTTCATAAATTCCAGTCGAAACTCTCTCCTAGTTCCCCGTTTTAACCACTTTCTCTCTTCCATCTTTCGTTCACGTGCTTGTCTGTTTT
>NC_051414.1:26842437-26842511 GCF_015228065.2 Penaeus monodon
TCCCCTGCGCGGAGTCATAATTGTTTCGTATTTTGCACTTTCGTCGTTTCGCGTGTGTGTGTTTCTCTTAATCG
>NC_051414.1:26843071-26844414 GCF_015228065.2 Penaeus monodon
TTTAAACACATTGCTTGTTCGGTCACATTATGAATCCATGTATATATGCATATTTCTTAACGCATATTCAGCATATTTTCAACATACTTCAGCATCCATGACTCGAGCCACACTGAAACCCGGACAAATACTTTCCATAACTCTGCTTTCACCTTTCATTCAGTTATTCCTCCTTTTCGTACTTCCAAAAATACTCTACATTTCCCTGACTCATCTTTTCATCCTTTTATTTTCCTTTCCTTCTCCCCTCCTTCCCCCTTCCCCCTCTTCGTCTTAGTTCTGACATTTTTTACTTTTTTTTCTATTTCTGGTATCTTTCTCCGTTATTCATTCTTTATTTTTGTCTTTTTTCCCCCCTCTCTCTTCTCTTTTTGCTCTTCTTCCTTTTTCGTCCGAGTCTCTATCGCTCTCTCTCTAGCTCCTTTTTTCTTTCTTATCTGTTTCCCCAATTCGTCTCTCGTCTGTTTCGCCGTCTCTTCCTTCCACTCTTTTCACCCTATTTCTTCCATCTCCCTTCTCCCTTCTTTGGATTACTAAATCCTTCCCTTTCTCCCTATTCGCTATCCCCCCTCCCCCATACCCTTCCTCATCTGTCTTTATCCCCCATTCTTCCCCTCCCAGTCCCTCCCCACCCTCATCCTTCTCACCCCACCCCCACCCCCACCCCTATCTCAGTTCTTTACACTCGTCCTCCTCCTCCCCCTTCCCTTCCCATCACCTCCCTAACCCCTTCTTCCTTCTCCCCCCTCCTCCATTCCCTTCCCCACCTCAGTTCAGAACCCTCTCCCCCTTCCCCATTCACTTTCCCCACCTCAGTTCTGATCCTTCGCTTCCCCCTCCCCCATTACTCCCTCTTTCGTCCCGCCCTTTACTCTTCCTGTCCCCGCCCTCCTCTCTCTCTCTCTCTGTCTCTCTCTCCTTCGCTCCCTCCTCCTTACGCTTCTTCCTTCACTCTCATTCCTTCCGCTCCCCCCATCCCACCTCCCTCCACTTCCATCCCCCACTCCTCCCCCCTCTCTCTCTTTCTCTCATTCTTCCCTCCTCTCCCTCTCCCATCCCACCTCCTTCCCCATTCCTCCCCACTCTCTCTCTCTCTCCCATTCTCCCCCCTTCCCCTTCTCCCATCCCTTCCCACTCCTCCATCTCTCTCTCATTCTCCCCCCCCCCCTATTCCTCCTCCCTCCCCATGTCTGGCTGGACGCAACACGCGAAGATAATGTTGACTGATGAAAGCTGTCATGGGCTCCTTTCTGTTGCCGCTGCTGCCGTTGTGCTGTTGGCGCTCCTGTTGGATCTCCGCAGGGGGGGGGGGTCTGTTGCTGATGGGGGATGCTGCGTTGATG
>NC_051414.1:26845063-26845443 GCF_015228065.2 Penaeus monodon
TAACAACATGCACATATATAAACAGATAAGCATATACAGGCACACACGCACATAGGCAAAACCGAAACATCACGTCATTCAACATACAATAACCCCCCCCCACCACCACCACCTCCCTCCCGCTCTTCCCCTCCCCCCCACCCCCCCACCTCTAAGTAAGCCATCCAAATTTCATAAGAAACACCAACCTGTACATTTATTTCACGGTCTGGGTCACCAAGCCCTCGGCAATACACAGGGAGAAAAATCATTAAACGCAAGGGATGGGTCCTAGAGATTACAATAAGGGGGTTATTCTTTATTCTTCCATTGGCGGCGAAAGGGTAATCAAAATTATCCCTTGAATTGAGAGGACGAGTAACCAGAGATGGTTGACGCCA
>NC_051414.1:26846971-26847296 GCF_015228065.2 Penaeus monodon
AGCTCGAAACATTAAGTTCTCATCCTGACAGCTCCATGTGAATTATAAGGCAGCCAAGAGATTTCTATAATACATGCCTAGCAGAACTTTGCTCTGACGTCGACTAAAAACATAAAACAACCATTGCCGAAAAAAAAAAAAACAGTCATCATTATCTGAATTACCGGGTATTAATTAGCGATTACAATATATCGGCTGTTGATCAATTATCATAAAATGACAATGTGTGAATTATTTATTTATCGATGCAGGCGGAATCAACCAGACTCTCCGACGCAAATAGAAATGCCACTTTCATCATCTGTCAAAATAAGTTCCCCAACTC
>NC_051414.1:26847406-26847525 GCF_015228065.2 Penaeus monodon
GTCTGATTATCCTCTCTGTTATGCTTCAATCTCATATAATAGATAAAAGGGAATGAAATTCGGAATATATTTGACCTCATTGTTCCAGGATGTCTTTTCCCCACACAATAACAGACGGT
>NC_051414.1:26848068-26848949 GCF_015228065.2 Penaeus monodon
CACTATCTAAAATTTGCATTTGGACCATAGTGCCTTCCCCGAAATAGGGCCGTCGTCCCACTGATTCCTCACTCCCGGGTCCTCACTCACCCAAACATGACACATGATAACCCACATGCTGCGCCTCGTTTTAACCGAACAACACCGAATGACACCGCATGTTGTCCGTGACGTAACGGTGTATCTCATACTTCTAAGCTAAGGACCTGCAGCTACGAACAGGTCCTCGCGTAGATATGGAAATTCCCACGTCATAAAGAGAGGGAATATCAAGTGGAACATATTACTAGATTCTTCTTCATTCACTCCAGTCATTTCAAATTCAATAAAGCTGGTCATCAATTGCGATGTGCGGCCAGCATAACGCTCTATCCCTTCGCCCCGCGGGAGGAGAGAATCGCCCCTATCGCGCGTGTCCAGAGGGGCGTTTATCGACTCGTCCCCGCCGCGGTTACGCTCTTGTGGCCTTTAGAATAGCCATTATGGCTGGAAAAGACAAATGAGCATCAGAGTTGCGGGGGGAATCAGAAAACATATGAGCAGCGCGGTGACTAATCGACCCGACGCTAGCCGGCCTGGCCAGAAACTGGGAGGGAGGGAGGCGGGGCGAGAGGGGAGCGGGGCGAGAGGGGAGCGGGGCGAGAGGGGAGCGGGGAGCTGGGGAGGCGGGGTGAAGGGGAAGGAGGGGTGAGGGGGAGCTGGGGAGGAGGGATGAAGGGGAGGCGGGGAGAAGGGGAGGCGGGGAGAGGAAGGCGAGGGAGAAGCGCGGAGGGACGAAGAGTGCGAAGGAAGGAGTGGCGGAGGAAGGGGAGAAGACGGAAGAGGATGAGGACGAAACGAGAGATGAAAGAGGGAAGAAAAGAGGGAAGAGGCGCAGAGGG
>NC_051414.1:26849003-26849250 GCF_015228065.2 Penaeus monodon
GAAGGAGAGGAAGAATAGGAAGACATGAAATAGGCAGTGACACGAAAAAAACGAGGATGATTAAGAGTAGCGAAAGAGAAAGAAAAGGAGTGAAGAAAGAGGAGATGGTGGATGAAGAAAGAGGAAGAAGAAGGGAAAGAAAGAGACGAAATGACAGGGAACGAAAGGGGGAAGCGGCAAAACAAGAGAGCAGCGCAAAAGGGCAAAATAAGAGTGGAGAAGGAAAAGGGAGACGGGAAGAAGGGGA
>NC_051414.1:26849413-26849887 GCF_015228065.2 Penaeus monodon
GAAAACAGTAATAAAAGAAGAAAAAGTAGAAGACGAAGAGAGGTAGCAACTAAATAACTGATAAAGTGGAAGAGGGAGACGAGGAAAATAAGCTGAGAATGGAATAATATGAGAAGAAATAGAGGTAAGAAAGTGCTAAGCGTGAGATGAGTTAAAAGAAGGAGGGAATAAGAGGGAGGAGAAGAAACGGCAGGAGAGGAGAAGGAGATGATAAGAAGAAGAAAGGGAAAAGAGTGAGGGAGAAAAGTGGATAAGAACAAGGGAGAGGAAAAGCGAATAAGGAGGAGGAGGAAGAGGGAATAAAGAGGAGGATAAAGAGGGAATAAGGAGGTGGATAAAGCGTGGGAGGAAATAGAGAGAATGAAGAAGAAGAAGAAGAAGGAGAAGAAGAAGAAGGAGAGAAGAAGAAGAAGAAGAAAAGGATGATAATGAAACAAGAACAAGAACAAGAATAGAAAGAATAAGAAAAAAAAC
>NC_051414.1:26851384-26851486 GCF_015228065.2 Penaeus monodon
TCCACCACAAACAGAAAATGGCGAGGGAGAAGGAAAGAAAATGGAGCCAAGAAATATCGAAATGGGAAAAAAATCTTAAGATGGGAGACTAAAGTGTTTTTT
>NC_051414.1:26853300-26853427 GCF_015228065.2 Penaeus monodon
TTTTTTTAAATTTTAAAACAAAAAACCCCAAAACAAAACAACCCCCTTTTTTCATTTACAAAAATTTAAAGGGGAATATGACAAAACATTAAAAAAATTTTACTTTAAGATATAAAAAATTTTAAAA
>NC_051414.1:26853529-26853756 GCF_015228065.2 Penaeus monodon
GAATATAGTGATGATTAAAGGGGGAAAAATTTTTCGGGGGCTTTTTCTGAAAACCCAACCAACTTTAAAAGGGGAAAAAAAAAAAGTAAGGAAGAAAAAAGGGGAAGAGGGAAAAAGGGGGAAAAAAAGAAAAAAAGAAAAATAAAAGGGAGAAAATGTTAATAAAATAAAAATTTGAGTTATTAAAAATTGTAATTTTTGTTGGTGATGATAATGTAAAAATAAAA
>NC_051414.1:26854967-26855190 GCF_015228065.2 Penaeus monodon
CCAATCCCTTTCTTTAACCCAACAAAACCCAAACTTCACCCTTTTTTCCCTTTCCCCCCCGCTTTTAAACCCTTCTTTTTATTCTAAACCTTTTCCCCTTCCCTCCCCCCCCCCCCCCACATTTCCCCCCCCCCCTTCCCCCCCTATCTACCCCTCCCTTCTCCCCCTTTCCTCTCCCCTCTTCAGCCACCATAACAATAACTAGTGAATAACTTTGGGCGCC
>NC_051414.1:26855514-26855655 GCF_015228065.2 Penaeus monodon
CTTTTTCCCTTTCCCCCCCTTTTTTTTCCCCTTTTTCCCCCTCCTTCCCATCCCTTTTTTTTATGTTCTCCTCCTTCCCCATCTCCTTTTAAATTTCTTTCCCCCTCTTCTTTTTTCCTTCCTTCTCCTCCCCTTCCTAAA
>NC_051414.1:26855832-26856221 GCF_015228065.2 Penaeus monodon
TTTCCCCCCCAATTCTCCCCCCCTTGGGCTCTTTTTCCCCCCCTTCCCCTCCCCCTTCCCCCCGACCCCTTCCCCCGCAAAACCCAAAACCCCCCCCCCCTTTCAAATCCCTTTTCCCCCCTTAAACCCTCCCCCCAAACCCCCTCCCACACTTCCCTCCCTCCCCCCCCCCAAACCCCCCCCCCCCCGCCCTTCCCCTCCCTCCCCCACCCCCAACCCATCCCACCAAATTCCCCCTCCCCCCCCCCCCCACCCCCCCCCCAAACCCCTCCCACATTCCCCCCCCCTCACCCCCCCCCCCCCCCCCCTCCCCCCCCTCCCCTTCCCTCCCCCCACACAGCCCTCTTTTCTGATATTGTCTCTGTGAGTGACCAGCAGTGTCCTCTGTC
>NC_051414.1:26856245-26856384 GCF_015228065.2 Penaeus monodon
TCCAAGCGAAGGCTGAATTTGGGAGAGTGTGGAGGATGGGGGATGAAGGGGGGGGGAGGATGTCTTTCCAAAAAATCCAGCTGTCGATTTTGCTTTTGTTTTTCTTTGATTTGACAGCAGGCATCCATATAGTTAGGGA
>NC_051414.1:26859015-26859195 GCF_015228065.2 Penaeus monodon
CAACAGCTCTGTACACGCAACACAGCTGTCCCAACCACACACAAACACACACGCATGCAATTAAAATGCGTGTGAAAGTGAAAGCAAGCACATGCACAGACACGCAAAAGTGGACTCCCCCCTCTTATATATTTTATAAGCTTACACTCCATTTTTCCATTAACCACACGTTCATTTAGA
>NC_051414.1:26859287-26859393 GCF_015228065.2 Penaeus monodon
CTTTCTCTCTCTGTATTTCCTAGTTTCTATCTGTCTGCCTGTTTGTTTTTGTCTCTGTCTCTCGCTGTTCCTCTGTTTGTTCCTGTCTGTCTATCTATTTGTCTAT
>NC_051414.1:26859605-26859771 GCF_015228065.2 Penaeus monodon
TCCCAAAGGTTGTGTGTTATTTTCAGTATCTCGTTTAGGTATTTATTAGGAAAATAGAATGGCCATTTTATCGCGTTATTGTGTTAATGCATTTATATATTTTTTTCTTTTTTTATGATTATGCTAATCATCTTCTTTATTTATTTTGGAGGAGACTTACTTTTCA
>NC_051414.1:26859809-26859889 GCF_015228065.2 Penaeus monodon
CAGCAATGGTATAATTTTTTTGTGCCTGAAAGTGGTACATGTTTTATTCGGATGCAGACACACGGGATGTATGCTTTTTC
>NC_051414.1:26860025-26860104 GCF_015228065.2 Penaeus monodon
GCAGACACGCACTCTCTCACACACACAGCACTCTCTTTCCTCATATTTGATCTCGCATATCCTGCCCCTCCCACGCACT
>NC_051414.1:26860155-26860423 GCF_015228065.2 Penaeus monodon
TTCAACATCCCTAAGGCCCAGTTGACCCCTCACCCCTATTACTTCCCCTCACTTCGTGCCAGGGGTCGCCATCTCGCTCATCTCCCTCAGCTCTCCCCTCGGTTCTCTCCGCCCTCTTCTTCTCCCTCCCCCTTCCCCTCCCTCCCCGCCCTCTTCTCCCCCTCCCCCTTCCCGTTTTCCCCTCGTGTCCCCTCAACTACGTCATATCAAGCGCTTATTCCGAACGCTTTAAGACATCGCTGCTCGATTGTCTTTTTTCTTTTTTTCT
>NC_051414.1:26861811-26862081 GCF_015228065.2 Penaeus monodon
TTGCAATGTCTGATCAACATCACTCAACATCATAATGATTATAACTAAAGAAAGAATAATATTTGATAGATAATCATTCAAATAGACAATTCTTAAAAAAAAAAAAAAACGATGTTAACTACCAAACACTTGAAAAGAAACACATTACGAAGAGAAAGATAGAGAGAAACATAAGGGTAATAACGGTGATAAAAAGGAAAATACTGTAACATCCACAACAGTAACAGTGAAGGAGCGTGGCATTTGGCCGAGATAATACGTAACTCGTTA
>NC_051414.1:26862660-26862772 GCF_015228065.2 Penaeus monodon
GGGGGGGTGGACGGTCGGTGGGGCACCCGGCTCATCCCGTAATGGCGGACACGCGCACCAGCACAATTGTTGGGATATTATCGGCTTTTGCTTCGGCTGTCCGAGTCTTTCG
>NC_051414.1:26863604-26864431 GCF_015228065.2 Penaeus monodon
AGAAAGATTTTATGTGTGTTTATAAATTTTCTATCATTCCGTACAAACTCATTTGATTTAACAGAAAGAGTACCGGACCTCACATCTAAAAATCTTAGCCTACCCTATATATAAACAAAGTTTTAAAGAAAATGGGGTTACCTCACAGTCACCTAACCGCAACAGGTGACAACATTTACATTTCCGGGGTAACTTTAGTATTTTTTTCATTAGTTTTAAGTAAGAAAATTTATCCTAGTATATATGATTTTAGCATTATCTAAGCAAGCAAAAATTCGTGTATAAAGGGCATTATACCAAAAATAAACAATATAGTTGATTAATGTACGGTGAAGATATAGTAAAGACACGGTAATGAATATCCTATAGAAATATGATTATGCTAAATTAGTAACCAAGCGAAAGGCACAAATAAACAAACGACACTAGTACTGATAATAACGATAATTACCAGGACATCAATCATTGTCAATAACAACCCAACCAGCAGTACTATTAGTATTAATGGTACTCTCATTAGTACTGCACAGATACTGATGTTGTTCACAGGGCTAAATTGAGAGCTTGATTGAATGACGGTGAGACAACATATTAAAAGTGTCATATTGATAATTAGGTAAATATTTCCCTACTTATGGTGGGTATGAAAGTCGTTGGGGACGAATTCTCTCGCTCTTTCGTTGTCTGTCGGTCGGTCTATTTATCTGCCTATGGATGGATCTGTTTGTTTGATTTTCAAGTGTGTGTTTCCATGAGCTGTTTATTGTTGGTTAATTAATTTTTGCATTTGGTTATAGGATGTATGTATGTTCCTCTCTTTCTTTATT
>NC_051414.1:26864718-26864785 GCF_015228065.2 Penaeus monodon
TCCACTAAGAACACAAAAGTCGCCATATGGCCGGTTCCTCTTTGAAGTGATCCGGACGTGCAAAGTC
>NC_051414.1:26864949-26865027 GCF_015228065.2 Penaeus monodon
TATCGTCCCACCCTTCCCCTACACACACACCCTAACTAACATTACTGAAAATTATGTCGCTAGGCCTAGTAGTGATCA
>NC_051414.1:26865798-26865945 GCF_015228065.2 Penaeus monodon
ATGTCAGAATATTGATATTTGACTTCATGATTGACTTCCGCCATTCAGGGTCATTTGTATAATTTCTTATCGCAGCGTTATTGATGAAGAGAGTCTCTTGAGATACGGATGCAGATTTGAAACAAGGAAGGTGGATAGAAAGGTCTT
>NC_051414.1:26866564-26866752 GCF_015228065.2 Penaeus monodon
GATAACGGCTTGCACGCGCTTGCAACAGATCATACTTCCTGCAACACCTGTCTATCATTACCCCTTTGGCGACCAACTCATTATCCAACGAATTAGATTTTAAAAATAACAAACGGTAAAAGTTTGGCGGGCGAGTGAAAATTTTTTCCTGATTTATTTAAAAGCGACATTTTGGAGTTATGTGATTA
>NC_051414.1:26868226-26868794 GCF_015228065.2 Penaeus monodon
CGTATGAACATGTATGATAGAGAAAAAAATGTTGACACAATACCGAGTTTCAGCGACTTTATCAATAAACAATGCAGTAATCACATACTTCCCATAAGCCAAGAGTTTCAAGCCGCTCATTTGGGTCGATACACAAAGTTTTGTAAAGAGCGAGCCAAAAAGTTCTATTTGATATGAATACTTTTTTATTAACCGACGTACATTTTTTTTTTCTGAGTTTACATACCGGTTTCAGACAAAAGTATAAATGACATTCATGAAATGTGCCATTTATGTGATATTTATGGAGTACGTAATTATCATAAAAAAAATATAAAAACAAAGTTTGTGTGGAGACGGGAGACCGGAGTAAGGCTGAAGGCAAGAGAAAGAATGATAGAAATTCCCAATAAAACAGGAATAAAACGAAAACGAAGAAGATTGTGAGGGTTTGCGAGAGAGAAAAAAAGGAAACCAAAAGAAAATTAGCTAATTCAGGGAGATATTATGTAATCATAAGAGATATTTTTCTGTCATGTGGTCTTCTCATTTTCATCGTTTCGAAACATTTAATTGTGGGTCACGTTTC
>NC_051414.1:26868943-26869589 GCF_015228065.2 Penaeus monodon
AGTAGGCTTCATTTTTTCTTCATCTCTCTCCATTCCCCCCCCCCCTTCCCTTCACTTTTCCTTAATATAAACATTAACTCCTACTCTACCCCTCTCCCCCCCCCCCCTCCCATTACACGCCACCCTCTATCCCCTCACCTTTACTCCCCTACCTCCTTCCCCACCCGAGGCCTTCCCCCACCCCCGATATCCCCTCGTAACTCCCTACCTCCCCCCTCTCCCAATATCCTCTCCTGATATTCCCCTCCCTCCTACCATTCCCCCCACCCCCTACCATTTAACTAATCCCCCTCTTCCCCTTCCCTCCCAACTACCCCCCCCTCCTCTCTCCCAACAAACCCCTCTCCCCCTCCCTTCTCCTTCCTCACCTCCCCACTACCACCCCCCTCCCCCCATCTCCTTCCCTCCCTCCTCCCCCTCCCCCCATCTCCTTCCCTCCCTCCTCCCCCTCCCCTCCCTCCCGCCCTCTCGCGTGTCACATTCGTTGTTTGCCTTCGATGCCAATCTCTGTTCTTTCTGGCACTTGATGATTATGTAGTGTCACCTCATCTTACATTAATGGAGACGTTCATTTCTTCTTTAGGACAAGACTTTCGCTCCTTCGCAAACCTCTGGGGCGGATTAAGTTTCAAATTTAACCGACCGA
>NC_051414.1:26872618-26872958 GCF_015228065.2 Penaeus monodon
CAAGTCAAACACACGTGGACATAATCGTAATGCAGAATATGCACTATTAATCCACCCTATGACATACATGTGTTCAAAATGTTCACATGTGTTCAAAATGTGTTCAAAATGTTCACATATGTTCAAGCCAGTGTTCAAAATGTTCACATGTGTTCAAAATGTGTTCAAAATGTTCAAATGTGTTCAAAATGTCCACATGTGTTCAAAATGTTCACATGTTCCTGAAGCTATAGAATGAACATGCTAGAGTAAGAGGAACAATTATAACAATCATCCCCCCCCACCCCTTTGTTCCTCCCCGTGAGATAGGGGTGGGGTGGGGGCAGGGGAGAGAAGGGAC
>NC_051414.1:26873211-26873785 GCF_015228065.2 Penaeus monodon
TATCAGTTCATGTAGGCACATTCCGCGGTGCGAGCGCGCGCGTGCGTATGTCAGAGGTTCAACCCGTAACTAGCGTCAAGAGCGAGTCGTTTCTCCGGGTCAGGTATCGGCGAGCCAATCACAGGCTTATATATACTAATGACGAAATGGTGTTTGGGAATTTATGGCGGCTGTTATACGGTGTACAACCCGGATTTATTGGCGCGTGATTTGCCCGGACTTGGCGGATTTTAATATTAGCGCCGCGATCTCGCTCCTCCTCGGCTGACGCGCGAGACGGATTCCTGCTGCCGCCCTCTTCGACGCCGCCGCCGCGAGGGCCGTCGCTCCTGCCGGAACGCGGACGCGCTCGCTCCTCCAGGGGCTGCGGCGCCAACGGCAGAAGGAGGCGCGTATATCATTCCGGGTATTGGCGCGGCTTTACAACGCTACGGAGACTCTTAAAAGCAAACAAATAATTTTGATAGCGATGGTTACGTATCATGCAGCAACAATGAATCTTAATTCCGGGTCATAAAGTCAGAATGGAGCGAGTCGGGGCAACGATCGCTGCGGTATACATGCGTGCATACTT
>NC_051414.1:26873821-26873966 GCF_015228065.2 Penaeus monodon
TCGCACATGTAGACATGCATACATACACGACCGTATGTACATGGAAAGCAACACGTAACATTCGTTTGCATTGAACATCCAGGACCCAGAGTTCTCTTTTTTTGTTCTGTGATTATTATTCATTATTATTGTTGCTGCAAATTAC
>NC_051414.1:26874708-26875114 GCF_015228065.2 Penaeus monodon
ACACACACACACACAAATGCGCGCGTGAACATGTACTGTAACGTTGCTGATTCTTTTCGAAGGCTCAGCTGACCTTTCGAAGAAGGGTGTCATGAACGCCGACCTTTGGCCTTTGACACATTCAAATCTTTGCGGTAATTTATCTCTTATGATCGTTATTTGTTATTATTACTTGTTAGATATATTTTTACGTGTTTGATTTATTACTATAATTTCTTATTGCTTGTGTGTTATGGATGTAAGTAAGTCATTTTGATTAAGAGATTCAAAGATTTTTAAGACTTCATTACGTGGGGGATGATAAGTATCCCTTAACTTAACTTAAAAGAAGGAAAAAATAAACTAGTTATTCACATAATCCCGGCTAATTACCCCCCCCCCCCCCGACGATCCTACTACAATCCAT
>NC_051414.1:26875158-26875326 GCF_015228065.2 Penaeus monodon
TCAATCCTTGAACATTCGTCGTTTAACCGAACAACACGCTTTCTAATCTGAAAAACATAAATAAAAGAGGGGAATCTCGCCCTTGGAGCTTGTGCCTCGGAGTCATATAATTGCATCCCGTCACGACCTCTTGTCCGAGGCCCAGCGTCTTCAAGTAAACAAAAGACG
>NC_051414.1:26875426-26875589 GCF_015228065.2 Penaeus monodon
TGGAGGCGCCGCTTTTGGGATCCGCGACAGGTGACAGGTGAATTTTGTTTATAGGCCTCGTCTTGACCAGGGGAGTGTGTTGCAACTCAATGTGTTTTGATATGCTTCGTGACTTCAGTTTATAGGACTTGTATGTTGACGTCGAGTTATTACTTCAAGTCCA
>NC_051414.1:26875816-26876205 GCF_015228065.2 Penaeus monodon
ACCTTAATTCATATCTATTTCCCGCGTGTGTTTGACGGCTTAGTTTCAACTGATAAATAGACGAATTAATGTGTTGCATTGATCAATAGGCCTTTTTTTTTGATATTGTGACATATATTTCAGACTGACGAATGTAATGCAAATATTAGATAACGGGAACCGAAAATATACATGAGAGTGACTATAAGTTATTTATTTATGGGTGTACAGCAGGTGTGTGTGTGTGTCATTTAGATTCATGAGTGCAATGAAATATCAAAATTTGGGCGGGAAAATACGAGGAGTCATATTTTATTTGGGTCAGGCCAGGGCAGGGGGAATGGTGCGTTTTTGCTTGGGTTTTTCGTTTTTGGTTTTGTTTTTTTGTCCTGTGGCTGGTTTTTTTTCTG
>NC_051414.1:26876360-26876498 GCF_015228065.2 Penaeus monodon
TTCTGGTTATGTGTTTATATATCTATTTCTCTCTCATTTGCTCCCGTTTGATCTGTTTATCTATTAGTCTTTACTAGCTTTTATCTTATGTCTTTTATTTATCTCTTCCCTCTCTGTTAGTGTATTTTTATCACTATA
>NC_051414.1:26876654-26877120 GCF_015228065.2 Penaeus monodon
GCAAATCACTTCACTAAAAACTGAAAACCCAACTGAACCAAATCCGTGAACCGCATATTCCCTTTTACTCCAACCCTGATACACAGACTTCATGTGTGTTCACCGAATATCAACCAAGACGCACAAAAGAACACGTGCACCATACTCAAGAAAGCTGTAGACACCACAGGCAACGGTCAGGAAACGTGTACTCCGTAAGATGTACACACAAACCCATGTACGGCTGGGAGTTTATGCATAACAAGTGTGAGGGTGACGTGCGCAAAGGCCGAGTTCTTGTCATGGTGTGAGGCGGCCATCTTATCACTCCCTCCAGGACCGCCATTAGTGTCGTCAGAAATATCCAGCAAGTGTTTAAATGCTGATGGTTTCTGCGTGTCACCACTTAGCCGTGTGGATGTGGAACGCAAGAGGGGGTGGATGGGCTTGTTGGTGGATTTGGTTACGAGTTTATATTGCGAGGAGG
>NC_051414.1:26877189-26877629 GCF_015228065.2 Penaeus monodon
AAGAGAGAGAGCTTTGTTAGTATGTTTGGTTTCGTTGCCCCGTTCGCGTGGCGTTCGCGGATTCATGTGCATTTTGAGAGACTGGATTCACTCGGATTCTCTCGCTCGTGGGTTCGTTCGGCGATTTGAATGGTTGAGCGAATTCTTGAAGCTTGTTCGTGTATTCGGACCAAAGCCTTGAAAATTTGAATGAATTCCCTGCGCTCTTGGTTTAAAATCATGTCAAGAGGAAAATGATAATAACAAACTCAAAACGTAGTCATCAGAATTATTACGTATTCCTCGAATACAGATTGAGGGAATAAAATAGATTCAGTATCAATAAACTAACATCAATGAAGCCTTTATATTTTCCTTAAGCCGAACTGAACAAAGTGAAAAGTATATTGAATATACACAGTTTCTCAGAAGCAGTTACTTTAATGGAAAAATACGGGTTA
>NC_051414.1:26879254-26879405 GCF_015228065.2 Penaeus monodon
TCAAGCGGCGCCTGAGGTCGAGAGTCAGCACGAGGGCGAATGCGCGGCAGAGTCGACACAATAAAATTCATTAAATATCTAATCAATACAAAAATCTTTGATATGCAAATCACCCCAGATCAGGTTGATTAGACGTGGGTGTCCAGACCGC
>NC_051414.1:26879979-26880107 GCF_015228065.2 Penaeus monodon
TCTCTGGTACTAAATGTCCGAATGTTTGGTGTAAACGAGGCTACAAATTTCTGCGGAATCTCGTCTTATTGCAATACTGGGAATCATTTGATATAATTTATCCCTAAATCGCAGCCTTTGATATAAAG
>NC_051414.1:26881315-26881614 GCF_015228065.2 Penaeus monodon
TTTCCTTATGAGAAGATTAGAGAATGTATCCCTATCAGAAAGAGAAAATGATAATAGAGTATATGATATTACATTCTTACTGAAAGGTCGCTTAATGGGCTACGTGTAGTGTATTAGAAAAATAATACTTTCTCCCTTTTGTTTATATATGCTAGTTAATGAAGGATCATCTCTAACATTATTCAATCAAGTACAGTATACACACATCTCAGTATTAAGGGATTATGCATAGCCTCTGTGAAGATAACTTAGACTCGTCCTTAAACCTGTATCTGCTCGCATATATAGCCTAATTTGCG
>NC_051414.1:26881638-26881845 GCF_015228065.2 Penaeus monodon
GTATTTCTTTGTATATGCATGTTTCAATGTATATAGAACCATATGACTGCAGATTTTAATGAAAGTGCTATAATAATGTCATATGCTTATCTTTATATCAGTGTAATGAGTATTCCCACTGTGTAATTCACCAGTTATTTCAGTCTATTTTTTTTTTTTTGTGAATAGTTGGTTAGATTAAACTAGATTTGTATATTTCATACTCTT
>NC_051414.1:26881977-26882133 GCF_015228065.2 Penaeus monodon
TGAGTACAATCTCATCCATCACACAAGCGCGAGTATTTTTCCCTTTTTGCGAGCGATCATATCTGAGCTCGGTTTCCCTTTTCAATAAGCTCGCTACGGTATTTTCCTCACGTGATGAATATATAAAACTCGAATTCGTATCTGTGATTGAAGTGA
>NC_051414.1:26882154-26882875 GCF_015228065.2 Penaeus monodon
ACCGTTGTTGCAGTTTGTTGTTGTTATCGAAGCATTATGCAAGGGTGAGCTTAAAGTGCCCTGCGTTAAGTGGGCTTTTCTATGAAGCGTGGTCGGTTACATCAACAAAACGCTTGCTGATGGATTTATCTATGCAATCGAATCCCGCTTCATAATCTATTCCGGATGCATTCGTTCCTGCTGTTTCCATTTCACTTATTCCCAGGTGACTCGTCCTTCGCCTGTTTCTCCTTTTATCACACTGCTCTTACCCTCCTCGTTCGTAGACATTACTCACTTAACACCCTCCTATGCTTTATCGCTCTCCTTTTCATTATTTATTTCTGTTTATCTCTGCCATCCACTCATATTCATTCTCCCCTTAAATATTTCCCAGTTCTCTCATTTCCTTATTTATCACACCTTCCTTGCTTTCTCATTCATCCCCGTTATCTACCGCTATCCCATCCCTCTTTTACGATATGTTCCTCTCTTCCCTTCTTTCTCCTACCCTCTTCTTATGTCCTTTCCTCTCTCGTGTTTCTTCTTTTCTTCGTTCCCTTCTTTCTCTTCTTACCTCTCTCTTTCCAGTATTTCGCCACCTCTCTCTTATCTCTCTCTTCTTTCGCCACCTCTCTCTTTTTTTCAGGCAAGGTAACACCTTCCCCAACCCCTACTATACCCCTTTTTATGCACCCTAAATCACCCCCACCCTCTCCCCTCCCGACAACCCCTTTCAACC
>NC_051414.1:26882970-26883571 GCF_015228065.2 Penaeus monodon
GCATCCCGGCCGGACAGAGGGCAGTAAGCATCTCCATCTTATGTCATACTCCCGCCGTCAATTGCCCGACAAGGCTAGAATCCCGTCCATGTTTGACAGGTTGCATGATCTTGGCTGCGACGCTGCCCACACCCTCCGCCCTCGGACGCGTCGGGAATGTTCTGGATAAAACCCCGATTGGCCGACACCCCACCGACGGCGAGGCGGAGGAGTCGGATCGACGAGGCGTTCGAGACTTTTTTCGAAGCGCGGCGAGGTCCACGGAAGCCGGGCTTTGAAGGGGCGGTTCGACTGGCGCTCCGTAGCCGTTTCGGACGAGGGCTTTGAAGGGGTCGGACGCAGGTTAGTGTTCCCCCGTCTTGTGCATTATCGTGAAAGGGGAATTTCTGCCCCAAGTTCCAGGCTCGGTGTTAAGGTATTATTATCATCATTATTAACAGGTCTCCGCGTCCCAGAGTTCAGGGAGAGGCCGTGCCCAACATTCTGGAGTGTCGAGAGAACGGGCGATTCGAGCACGTTCGGGAACTGAGACACGCGGACGTCGGCCATCGCGGTGTCAAGGGACGGATTTTATTCCCAGATGCAAGTATTCCGCTCTGAG
>NC_051414.1:26884098-26884230 GCF_015228065.2 Penaeus monodon
CGTTCTCATCACCAATTACCGTTTTCTCTTTTCGATTTCCTCACTCTCACTTCGAAGCGAAATTCGGACAACACTTGAGTTTTGACGCTCCCTTATTCGCACAACAAACGGAATCCTTAAAGAGCCGTGTGA
>NC_051414.1:26886609-26886951 GCF_015228065.2 Penaeus monodon
TAATATTATAGTGCACTTAACTTAGTGCTAATTATAATGTTATCATTTGCACTTACTTCCAACAGTGTGCAGCTTTAATTAGCTTTTTCCCCTAATAGTGCGATGACTGCAGTTAATTAAGCACTGTTATTTCACTTCCCGGTGTTCATAGCCCGTATCATTAGCAATTATGATTAAATCTTTTGATTATTAACCCTTTTTGCCGTGGCTTTACTTCGGGCATATCCCCTCCCTGTTACATAAAGTTAGAAGTAATGAAAGCGAAAAAAATATACAGAGAAAGGAGGCAGAAGAAACACTTGGTAACCAGATATTAGAACTATTTATTTTCTTGTTTAAAGT
>NC_051414.1:26887134-26887430 GCF_015228065.2 Penaeus monodon
TTCGTTTGTAATATCACCTTTCCTCTTGCACCTTATCCCTCCTTAGTATCATTTTTTTTTTATCAAACGTCTCTTCTCACACTCTGTCCCTCTTCCCTCCTACCCTTCTACACCCTTCCTACCCCCCCCCCCCCCGTCAACGACTCTTTGTTCCATGCCTCAGAACAACCACTCCTGGAAAAGTAAACAAGGCAATTCAGTGGTATAACAGGCCGGGGCTGTACCATTCCCGTCCAATGCAAGAGCAAATCTGCAACGTTCATATTCAGCGTCCTGTTTGTTCAACCTTTGGCTAG
>NC_051414.1:26887556-26887874 GCF_015228065.2 Penaeus monodon
ACTATTGGCAATCTTGTTTCTTTGTTTCTGCCCTGGAGGTGGGTTTCTCTTTGATTTTCCCGTTTCTTCCTCTCTCTCTGCCTTTCTCTATTTCTTTGGTCTCTGTCTCTGCCTTTCTTTTGTCTCTGTATGTCTGTTTCCCGCACTCTCTTTCTCTCTTCTCTTCTCTGCTTACCGTCTTTTCGCTAGATTCTTTATTTGATTTTTCCTCATCTTTCTCCTCTCTCCTCCTTTCTTTCCATCCTTCCTCCCTCCTCTTTCTCACTCTTACTCCTTTCCTCCACACCCGTTTTTCCTTAGTCCCTCCTTTTCTTCCTT
>NC_051414.1:26888069-26888411 GCF_015228065.2 Penaeus monodon
CCTATCTCCCGCCGACTGAAGCTCCAATCGCTGTTATGTTTCATTTTCGCCCCCGGTTTGTTTGGCTGGTGTGTCGAGCAACCGAACCCCAAACGATTTTTTATCTTCGCTGATTGCCACGCAGGTGCACGGGCACTCTCTCTTTGAAGGCACTGAGAGCCGTGATACTCCCTCAACGGCACAGACGACTGGAGTTCCTCTACGTGATTCCGCGCCGCTCTTCAAGTTCCATTTCGCCTTCCTCTTTTAGAACGGTTCTGACATACAAGCGAACAGGCTGTTGTTACAACGGGAACGACTCGCTCGCTGATTTCAATGTTTCTGCGCCGAGCGAATTGATTT
>NC_051414.1:26889052-26889244 GCF_015228065.2 Penaeus monodon
CTAGGTGTATATATAAAGCTAAATCTAGATCTAGATATATAGGATGTATATGTGTAAGCCGTTCTCAAAATCAAAGTAGGCGTTTTCATACCCTAGATTTGTAGAACTTTATACAAATCTATTTCTTTTTTATTGTCCTCTTTTCTTGATTAATTTCATTCACTCTTTCTCCCGCAGCGCATACGGAAATAA
>NC_051414.1:26889322-26889454 GCF_015228065.2 Penaeus monodon
TTCTGTACGCCATACAGGGGCGTCGGGGCAGGCAATAATGTTAAGCGTTATCACAGCATCTGATAAGGCTTTTGGGTCTGCCGGGAGCGAGCTGTGGCATCAGGATCGGAGATAACAGAGGGAGGGATTCGA
>NC_051414.1:26890516-26891022 GCF_015228065.2 Penaeus monodon
CGCTTCCGCCCACGCCTCCTTCTGCGCCGCCCACCCCTCGCCTTCGCGCGATTCCCGGGCGGCGCTGAGCAAGAGCGGCGACATCAGCACGTCAGATTAATACGCCTCTTCCTTCAAGACGTCACGAAGAAGGGAGCTCTGGCGTTATCCTCCTTCTGAAGTCCTTTCCCCTTGCTCGCTGAGAGGCTATTAGGAAACCAGTTTTTTTGGCCTTAATCTGCCTCATCCATCCGGGTTATATCATGCTAATTGCACTGTTATCTGCCTGAGTGCATCGCGCTTCTTCATGCTGGGAGAGAAAGACTGGAGGAAAAATAAAGAAGAATGTGTCTTCTGTTTGTTTAACGGACGTGAATACATGGATGATAAATGTTATCAACTGGTTTATGAAAACGTGTGAGAAAAGTTACACAAATGATTAGATTTAAACATACGTATAAATACACAGCTGCAGATAGCGGTTTAAGCAAATGCTGTCTCCTGTTTAGCACAAGAGAGAGAATTAG
>NC_051414.1:26891106-26891480 GCF_015228065.2 Penaeus monodon
TCCATCGCGCTGGGCTAAGAACCGTGTATCTATTTCAATAAAAAAATGGAAATAAGAGACAGAATTCCCCCCCCCCCCCCTTCGCCTTCAGTATGTCACCCTAACGACCTCCTAACACTAGTGGTCAACCTCCCCCCATCACCCCCAAAGCTCCATACCCCCCTCCTTCTCCCCCCCCCCCTCACGACCAGCTCGAACAGCTCATCCATCTATTAAACATGTTTTGTCTAAGATGTATGTGTGTGTGTGTTAGAATACGAACTTCTGCTTGGCACCTGATGAGGCGTCTCCGGGTGCCGGGTGGTGCTGGGGGGGGGGGTAATTTTCTTTGATTTCATTTGATTTTTATATTTCTCTTTCCGGTTCTCTCATTT
>NC_051414.1:26891719-26891858 GCF_015228065.2 Penaeus monodon
CCTCATTTTTTTCTCATTCTTTCCTCTCTTCTTCGTGTATTCTTTTAGGACAATGACAAACCGAACTCCCAAGTTAGCATTTTATTTGTATATTTCTCTCCGTCTCATTTAATTAGAATATAGGGTTATCTCCCCTTAA
>NC_051414.1:26891929-26892473 GCF_015228065.2 Penaeus monodon
GTCTTCTTCCTTTTATATCCTCATTCTCCTCTAATCGTGCTAATAGAGCTCTTATTTCGCCTTTTACCCGGCCCATTCTCTCGACTCTTCTCACCTTTTTCTTTAACCCATCTTCAGTCTTCCCCTTTGTTTGTCTCAGTTTTAGTATTAGGATGTGAAACAGATAATGATATACTAATTTGAAAATAAATGCAAATAATAGAACAAGTTCATAATATTTATTGTATACTTCTCTCTATAACCAGTTGCCTCATTTAAATTATTAGATAGTCATGTTGAGATGATGTGGTTTGTATTAACTTCTCTTCACTGTCCGCTTTTTCTCTCTTTCTTCCCTTCCTCTCTCTGCCCCCCCGTCTTCTTCCTTTTATATAAACACATTCATTCTCCTTCTAAATCGTGCTAATAAAGAGACGTCTTATTTCGCCTTTGACACCAGGCCCTTAAATTCATCTCGACCGTCGTGTCTGCAACCGAGTGTGTGTTTCTTTGTGTAAAATCCGCGAGTCTTCAGAGGGTCTTCCGCGCTTTGTTTGTCTCAGAT
>NC_051414.1:26893385-26893529 GCF_015228065.2 Penaeus monodon
ATATGCAATCTTAAATCAATGGCTTTATTTTGCCCCTATCTGATCAGCTTTTAGTTATGAAGAACCAGTAACAGATAGACAGAGTGGATAGATAAGTTCCCGTTTATGTCTCTTATCATGCATGTTCGCTTATTTATGAGTTTG
>NC_051414.1:26893588-26894254 GCF_015228065.2 Penaeus monodon
TCTCTTTCAAAGCGCGGAAGGAGGTAAGAGGGGGGAGGGAGTAGGGGAAGTCGGGAGTGGGGTGGGGTGGGGGGGGAATGGGAGGCGGTAAAGGGAGGGGCTAGTTGGGGGCAGGGAGGTGGGGGGGTGAGATATTGGGAGTGGGGGGTCGGGGGTGGGCAGGAGAGGGTAATGGAAGGGGCAAGTTGAGGGTGGTGGGGTTGGGGGTGGAGTTGGGGGTGTGAATGGGGGCGAAAGCAAGGAAGCAAGCAAAGGAAAAGGAGGGGGGGTGGAGGTGTGTGTGTGGGGGGAATGAGAATGGAAAAGAGAGCTTGGAGGGGGATGAAGCGAGAGGGGAAAGGTGGGGAGAGTAGAGCAAAGAAAACAAGACGAAAAGAAAGGCACGGAATGGAGGGGAATTGGGGAATGGAGAAAATTAAAAGGAAAAGGGGAGTTGGGGAAGCAAAGGGAATGGAAGGGCAAAGGATGGAGGATTGTGTGATAGAGGGAGGGGAGATAAAAAGGGAAGGCAGAGAGAAAGGAGAGAAAGGGAGACAGAAGAGGAGAAAAAAAGGGGTAGGGATGGAAAGGAGGAGGTGGGGGTAGAGGAAGAGTGTGTGTAGGGAGGGGGGAGGGAAGAGAGAGAGCTAAAGATGAGGAGAGACAGATAGGGGAGATATTTGTGGT
>NC_051414.1:26894283-26894518 GCF_015228065.2 Penaeus monodon
AATAGAGCGTATGGTGAGAGAAGGGAATGAAAGTGGGAGAGAGAGGAAAGGGGGAGGAAGTCTATGTGATGGGGGGGGGGGGGACGCAAAAGTAGGGAGAAAAGCATGTGCTGAGGGAGAGATAAGAAAGAGGAGGAGTGGGGGGGAGTGTGTAAAAGAGGAAAAGAGACAGAAAGATAATAGGAAATAGAAGTGGGGAGAAAAGTGAAAGATGCGGTAGACGAGAGAAACTACG
>NC_051414.1:26894555-26894924 GCF_015228065.2 Penaeus monodon
ACATGATTTATAATCCCCCCCAAAACACACGAGTTTATCTCCCAAACTCCTATATCCGCGTCAGACCTTCTATCTATGCAACATTAAGTCAAATTTTTGCAACGGGCTCGCGCACCAATATATATATCTTGACATCTTTGGTCCCATTATAAAGCGGGCGGGATTTAATTTACGATGTGGCGGTGGCTGAGGGTCGGGGAAGCCTCCTCTGTTTACTTGCTTGTTTGTTTGGTCACCTGGCTAACTGTTCATCGGTTTCGTCATCTGTGGTGTATTTTGTTTACCTTATTACTCCGCGTTTTCATTGGACTCTTCTTTTGCCCTCTTTCATATATGTGTATGTGTGTACGTGGAACATCTTTTGTGGTA
>NC_051414.1:26895136-26895875 GCF_015228065.2 Penaeus monodon
ATGGTTGATGTGGTGTTAGATTATATTTAACGTGTCTACAATTTTTTTTTGTCTGTGTTTACGTATGAACGGGTGTATAAATATATATTAACACAAAGTATCTACACATTATTTTTTCTTCTGTTCTTACGTAAGAATTTATTTAGAAAGAAAACGATCTATTGCACACTGTCTTATGAATCTATCCTCACTCATTCCCCCTAAACCACCTCATTTTCCAACAAATTAATTTCTCGCCTCAGTCATTTCCTCATCTCTCCCTCACTTCCCTATTCCACTCACTCTCCCCCATCTCATTTCCTCATTACTCCCTCATTCCTCATTCTACCCACTCTACTTCACCTCCTTTCTTCATCTCTCTCCCCCACCTCATTTTCTCATCTCTCCCCACTTCCCCATTCTACTCCCACCTCTTTTCCTCATTTCTCCCTCACTTCCCCATTCTGCCCACTTCCCTCACTCATCTCCTCATCTCTCCATCACATCATTTCTTCATCTATCTCTCCACTTCCCCATTCTACACATTCCCTCCACATCATTTCCTCATCTCCCCCTCACTTCCCCATTCTACACCCTCCCCCCCCCACTTCATTTCCTCATCTCCCCCTCACTTCCCCATTCTACACACTCCCCTCTCCCTCACTCTCATTTCTCATCTTCACTCATCTCCTTCCTGATTCGCCATTCTACCTCCCCCTACACCACCTCATTTCTCATTCCTATTGCTCGTTTTCTTCAC
>NC_051414.1:26895899-26896061 GCF_015228065.2 Penaeus monodon
ACGCTCGAATAATGGAGCCAGATCTGGTGAGCCCGTTTCTCTCACTCTGGTTTTATTGATTATTCACTTGCTTGCTGGAATTATGAATATTTGGCCCGGTTGCAGACGTTTATAGGATTCGAGTCTCGTTAGCCCCGTTTTATGATTCATTTATGAGACTCG
>NC_051414.1:26896096-26896196 GCF_015228065.2 Penaeus monodon
CGTCTCCTCATGGAGTCTTCCGGTCTGGCTTGGAAATCTTGGGGGAAAGTATGATTATTATCGGTTACTTTTTTTTAATCCACGGATGATATTAGTTTGG
>NC_051414.1:26896375-26896552 GCF_015228065.2 Penaeus monodon
ACTCAAGAATCTTTCGACGAATCCCGAGGCAGCGATAAAATGTCCTGGGAGTGATATAAAGATTTTTGAGATTAGAGTTGAATGCTTCGAGTTGACGTGAAGCAAGAGTTTCGAGCGCGAGACTTTGCTGTTTCGACTCATACGGGTCGAATTCAAGTCATATCAAAACATCGACTG
>NC_051414.1:26896747-26898141 GCF_015228065.2 Penaeus monodon
TGTCTGCTTTGTTGTTTGTTGTTAGTTTCTATGATTTTCTTCTTTTTTGTCCGATTTGTTATTTTGTATTTTGTCTTTTCTTATGTAGACCAATTAGACAGCTTGGTATGCAATGAAACAAGGCATTTGATATTATGTGAAATTGTGAAAGAGGATGCTTTTAGTGTGGAAAAAACAGTATCATTTGATTTGTTTTGGTATATTAAATATAGTAGTAAAGGGTGTAACAAAACTTAATGGATAAGAGATTTTTTGACACAATGAAATATCAGTATTAGCTGTAGTATACTATAGGTAAACTACGTCTGTACTACGAGTGTGTGTGTACAGTTAACGTAACATTTCGCTATTGTTCACACAACATAAGAGGGGGTATCGATGATTCGTAATATAGTGCTTGAGTTTCATTCATGCAATCTGAAATATACGAGAAGAGTGAACACAGATTGAACAATGAACAAACGCTACTACACAATACTTTTCCATCAAGAGTACAAAACGATAGGACTGCCCATCAAGGTACTCAAAATACCGGGAGCATCGGTCATCTGGCAAGTTTGTTCTCCGCTCGTCCGTTTGCCATACCAGTACCACACATACCAAGGACCTCCTCTGTACGATGCCCTCTGTCGCAAACGGCTAATGAGTCGAAGAGAAACGCCTGTAAATGTGCCTGCTCCCCTTGGTTTTCGGTCGCCAGTTTGAAGTTCATTTTCGTAGCTTTTATGGAGCAACGTGTCTCCAGCTCACCGCCGCTCCATCCTTCTTGCCCTCCTCTCCTCCTATCCCCTCTCCCTACCCCCTCGCTCCTCTCCCTACCCCCTCACCGCCTGTACCTCAAGCTCTGATTCTCCTCTCTATCCCTCACTCGCCTCCCCCCACCCTCTCCCCTTCCCCAACTCCCCATACTTCTACTACGGCACCTTGACTCCACACTTCTCCACACCCATCCTAGACACACTAGCTCCCCATCCTCCCATCCTTCCCCCTCCCCATTCTCAGACTCTACTACCCCCTCTTCATCCCCACACCTACAACGCTCCATCTCCCTTTCCTTCCCCAAGACCCTCTCTCCTTCATTACATCCAAACCCGACCTCTCCCTCTCCTTCCTCACAATCCCCTTCTTCCTCACACCCATACCCCACAACCCTCCTCCTTTCCCACAACCTCCCTCCTTCCCCCACACCCACACACCCCACAACCCCTTCTCCCTCACCTTCCCCACCCATGTCCCCTCACTACTCCCTTCCTATCACTCCAACACCCCTCCCTTCCCCCCTCCTTCCCCCCTCCCCCCGCAACCCACCTTCCCTCCCTCCGCCACACCTCACCTTCCCCCCCAGATCATCAAGGGAACTTTCGGGATCCACCAAAATGGCTATATTTTGATTA
>NC_051414.1:26898183-26898419 GCF_015228065.2 Penaeus monodon
GCATGACTAACTCGAAGGACCAGGGGCCGTGTACCAGGAGCCGCCGTATAAAGTCCCTGACAATGATGCAAATTTCGGGCAATAAAAAATGGAGACCACTTATCAATTTCTTTAATAGGGTTTATCTGTGGGACTTAATGTGAGGGTCCGGGTGTTGCTCGGGCTATGTGCTATCTCCGGGCTAATGGGAAGAAATAATGTGGATTATAATTTTGCTATAAATTCGGGTTTTCTTT
>NC_051414.1:26898466-26898568 GCF_015228065.2 Penaeus monodon
TGATCGGTGATGACATCAGGTGGGGGGGACGAGAGGGGGGGTGAGTTAAACTTCCATGCCTACTTGGTGAAGAATATCTTCATACGTACATGACACTGTCAG
>NC_051414.1:26898678-26898934 GCF_015228065.2 Penaeus monodon
AACCGAGCATTCTATATATTTACATATCCCTGCATACATTACGATCAGCAGGTTTCTCTCCTTGTACCAATCTCATGGGTTTAAATAAAGTTCTTATTAAGACTGTTCTCCACGTTTATGTCTAAAAAGAACTTAAACACCAACCCAGTTTTGCTTTACCACTTGGTCGAATGTTGCATAATATTGCAAAGCGTATTAAATGATATTCGCAAACCCTATTTTTCGTCGTTTTTTATTTATTTTGTCTAACCATGTC
>NC_051414.1:26899353-26900802 GCF_015228065.2 Penaeus monodon
ATCTATCCATATATATATCCCTCTCTCTCTCCCTCTCTCCCTTTCTCCCTCTCTCCCTCCCTTCCCTTCTCTCTCCTCTTCCCTTCTCTCTCCTCTTCCCCTTCTCTCCCCCCTCTCCTTTTCTCTCCTCCTCCCTTCTCTCTTCTCTTCCCTTCTCTCTCCTCCTCCCTTCTCTCCTCCCCCTCTCCTCCTCCCCTTCTCTCTCCTCCTCCCCTTCTCTCTCCTCTTCCCTTCTCCCCCCCCTCTCCTTTTCTCTCCTCCTCCCATCTTCTGCAAACAGTTCGGAGCATCAGCATCAAAGGTACACAAAGGGAATCCGTTTTTGCATCCACATTCTTCCTAATTGTTCTGTGACGCCATGTTGTCAGTGAATTGTGTAAAGGAAGTTTTATATATGCTTTGCGGGAAAACGAGGAAATTTATGAAGATTTATTTGTGTTTCTTATCTTCTAAATATGAGGTTGTTGTTGATATTTTTTTTTATGAGCGTGCGTTTAGATTTGTGGATGTTGTGAGGTCTGATATCTGTAGATAAGCAGATTGATAAGGAGGTAGATTGATAAGAAAGTAGATTGATAAGGAGGTAGATTGATAAGGAAGTAGATTGATGAGGAAGTAGATTGAATATTTTATTGATTTTATATTGCTTGTTGATGGAACAGAAGAGAAATTATATCAAGGGGAAGAAAAATAGGTGGTACTGATTAAGAAATAGGGGGCTGGTATTCAAAAGAGTATATTAGTTTTTTATGAGGATGATAGCTGTATATTGTAGTTATGTTTTTAGCATTATACGTTTAATGCTTCCCAATATCCCCCATTATTGTTTTTCCCTCCGTTTTACCCTTCCCCCTACTAGTCTCTCCCCATCTTTCCCCATCTTGTTCATCACACGTATTCATTCCTCACCTCCCCATACCTCATACCCTCATACCCATATCCCCACACTCAATACCCCCCATTCACTCATGCCCGCCTGCATATATCGCCACCTTATACCCTCGCCATCATATCTCCATCTCTCCGTTTCTCCTTCTGCGCTATATCCCCTTCTCCACCATTCTCCTCGCTACCACCATCCCCATATCTGTGTCCCCTCACCCGCCCCCTCCCCATATCCCCATACCCCCCTCCCAGTACCCCCTCATCCCCCTACGTCATCATTTCTCCATCTCTCCATTTCTCCTGCGCCACCCCCCTCCCCCACCTCCCCCTTGCCCACCTCAACCCTCTCCCTCTCCCCCACCCACCCTTCCGTGATAAAGTCATCCCGGCCCCCCCCCAGCTGATCTCCTGGAACCAATTAAAGGTGAGATATGGACCCCCGTCCCTCATAAACACGTCCACCTCATAATCCTAACTTCCCGGCACCTGGATATAAAACCTGCCTTATTAGGCCTAATTAAGCAGTTATCGGAAACCATCCGCTGCTGTCAATCTCGGTCGGGA
>NC_051414.1:26901069-26901673 GCF_015228065.2 Penaeus monodon
AGGAGTTAAAGTGTGTGTAGTGGGGGGGGGGGGTGATATTAGGAGAAATGTGGGAGTGTTTTAAATAACATTTTTACTGCTAGTTTGTCTGTCTGTCAATCGTAGTCGTCTTATGCTCGAGGTTTCTGTCGTCGTTAAGTTGAGGGGAAGAAGAGAAAATGGGGGGGGGGGGTAAAGAGAGGGGAGGAGGGGATAAGAGAAGAAGGGGTGGGGAGGGCGGAAATAGAGGGAAAGAATAAGGAGGGGATTGAGAGGGGAAGAAGGAAGTGGAGGAGAGATGGGGGGGGGGAACTGAGGGGAAAGGGAGGAGGGGGGGGAGAGGGATATAAGGAAGTAGAGGATAGAGGGGGTTTAATGAGGGTGAGAGAGGTATAATCAGGAATGGAAGAGGAGAGAGAGAGAGGAGGAATGAGGGGTGGGGGAAGGAACTGGGAGTTGGGGGAAGATGAGGGAGGTGTGGAAGGGGGGGGGGTGAAGGGGAGGTGCTTAAATGAGCCCATTTTGTCTTCTCAGTTTTGCCATTAGGCTTTCTTAAGGAGGTGAGGGGAGAGGCCATACTGATTGCTATTGTGTCATTAAAAGGAAAGCGCGATAATTTCCTATT
>NC_051414.1:26901802-26902149 GCF_015228065.2 Penaeus monodon
TATGCACACACGACAACAAACTCAGAGGCCGGAAACAGTGATTTTTTTTATATCAAATAAAAATCTTTGTTTAAGCCTTTCGAAAAGTTCTATTGTAATTTTTTTTCTATTCCAAACTTATGATTATATATGAATATTATTAATAATTTGATTTCCTCAAAAACACCTTTATTGTTTCACTGTTGGTGGCAAACATTCCTTAAGCAAAGTTGTCAAATCTATGAAATATTGTTTTTGTCAGAAATGTGTTGCAGGAAAAATCAAACTTTGTTCTTAAAAGTCCGCTCACGGAATACTACAGACAGATAAAAAGTGTCACATCTAGATTCGTTGAAAGTGTGAAGAAC
>NC_051414.1:26904155-26904511 GCF_015228065.2 Penaeus monodon
AGAAATAATATACTTGTACCAATAACCATAAAAACACGCCGGCAGCACTGAGAGTTGCAACATCAACAACAGCTGTAAAATAATCTTCAAAAGAAACAGAATAAAGACTAAAACAAATAATAGATTTCGTTTCTGTTGACTTTTCAATAATATCACAGCATCAATCATGCACGATAAAGCCATGATAAATATCAGATATATCATCGATAATGAGAAAAGAAAATGATCAGAAATCGCCAGGAGAAGAATGGTGACACACGCACAATAAAGATAAGAACGGCCTTCTAAACCCACTCATTATAATCACCATACCACCCCATACCATACCACCTACCTTTACACGTACGCATTTACAA
>NC_051414.1:26905576-26905679 GCF_015228065.2 Penaeus monodon
AAGTGTAAAAATAAGATCGAGCCCCCCCCCCCCCCGTCCGGCGCAAAGACATAAGGCACCTCTTAAAGTAACGCGAGAGTCAATAGTTGTGTGGCATTATCAG
>NC_051414.1:26907154-26907339 GCF_015228065.2 Penaeus monodon
GATCCTACTTAATTACTAAACTATTTCTGCATATTACCTACTAATTTTCCTAAAACTTTCTTTCGTTTTTTTCTTCTTTTTTTTTCCTTTTTCTATTTTTTTTTTTCCCTTGTTTCTTTTTGGGGACTGGACTACATTCCTTTTTTGCGAAAAGGGGAAAATTTGGGAAAAGAAAAAAATTATTT
>NC_051414.1:26907463-26908056 GCF_015228065.2 Penaeus monodon
AAACATTAAGGTTAGCGTTTAAAAAATTTAAAAAACTACGCAGCTTTTTTCTAGCTAGCCCCCCCCCCCACTACCATTTTTACCCACAGCCCCCCCCCCCCCCCCTTTAAACCCTCCTTTTCCCCCCCCCCCTACCTCCCCCCTTCCCCCCATCTCCACCCCCACCCCCCAACCTTCCCCACTTCCCCCCCCCCACCCCAAATCCCCCCCTTTTTCCCCCCCACCCCCTCCCCCCCTCGTTTTCCCGCCCCCCCCCCATCCCCCCTTTTCCCCCGCCCTCTTTTTTCCCCCACCCCTCCCCCCTTTCCACCCACCCCACCTCACTCCTTCCCTAACCCAACCCCCCCCTCCCAAACTCCCCCCCCACCCTCCTCCCACTCCACCCCCCACCCTCCTCCCCCTTCCCCCCCCCTTTCCCTTGCCTTCCTTTGTTTCCCCGGGGGGGGGATAGGGGTTTCCCCCCCGGCTATCGGGCGAGGCAGCCGCGCTGAATTTTAAGATGGGACCTTTCAGTCGTGGGATTAGGACACCCCAAGGGGGGAGGGGGGGGGGAAGATGGAGATAGGAGGGAGATGGAGAGTGAGGGGGAAATG
>NC_051414.1:26908931-26909071 GCF_015228065.2 Penaeus monodon
CGCCTGAAAAAAAAAAAGTAATGGAATTTTTTTTTTGTGTTTTATTACCTTTTCCTTGCTTTTTTTGCCCTTTTTTTTTTTCTCTTTTTAATTTCTTTTTTTCTTTTCCTTTTTTTTCATTTCTTTTTTCTTTCCTTTTT
>NC_051414.1:26909915-26910043 GCF_015228065.2 Penaeus monodon
AAATATTTGCAATGAAGCTTCTGTCATACTGATGTTGAGGATAATGATAAGAAATGTTTATCAGTAACTTTGATGAAATTAACACTTGTGAAGATAATTAAAAAGTGAGTTAGGATTGTACCCACTGA
>NC_051414.1:26910130-26910454 GCF_015228065.2 Penaeus monodon
CAGATATTCGAAATGAAGAGAGTGAGGAATAGGACAATAACATTCTTCAATTTCATATTCTATTTTCTATAATACCACAGCATTATAGATGAGACAAAGCCATTAACGATAACACCATAATAACATCGGAAATATCAACGAAAATGAGAAAAGAAACTAAGCAGTAATCGCCAGGAGAAGAATGGTGACACACGCACAATAAAGATAAGAACGGCCTTCTAAACCCACTCATTATAATCACCATACCACCCCATACCATACCACCTACCTTTACACATACCTACCTACTTGTACTACCATTAACATCTTTTGAGTCGTGTCTGC
>NC_051414.1:26910627-26910769 GCF_015228065.2 Penaeus monodon
GGCCTCATTATCATTTAACAGCCTGCGCGAAGTCGACCTCCAGCTAATAAAGTTTGTAATTTCATTCAGTCGGAGAGAGAATCTGACATTGACAAGCCAAGAATCAAATATTAATGGCAGCCCAGAAGAAGTTTTATAGTCC
>NC_051414.1:26914486-26914571 GCF_015228065.2 Penaeus monodon
TTAAAAATTTTAAATTTTAACACGACATTTTTCCAAAAAAAAATTTAATTAAAAACTTTTAATTTTTTAAAAATTAAACCTAAAA
>NC_051414.1:26915729-26915963 GCF_015228065.2 Penaeus monodon
ATATCAAAACCCCTTTTCCCTCCCTTTTTCCCTCCCTCCTCCATATCTCCCCCTTTACCCCCCCCCCTATTTGTCTCAACCTAACACACACTTTTCACTCACGTGTCCTGAGTCCTTATGCAAATATTCATACGGTTATCGTTCTATAATAAACAGGCATACATCTACTCCTTCGACCGCTGTCATCCGCTTGTGTCAGATGTGCTGTCGTGCGCCAGCTGTTGGATATAACTT
>NC_051414.1:26916952-26917215 GCF_015228065.2 Penaeus monodon
CCCTTTTAGCGGATTCTTTACGCCTAATCATTGCCCTTAGCCTTATACCCTCCTTTTACCTCACTCCCTTATACCAGACTTTTTCATACCTTTCCTTATCTTTTTTTTTTCCCTTTCTACGTTCAGCTGATCTCTTTATAACTCTTTATTTACCCTTATATTTAGCACTTTCATTGTCCCCTTATACCGGATCTAGAGCAGCGAAATACCTTATACTTTATTCCCCCTACTCTTAACCCCCACCCTCTTCTCCGTTCTAACAT
>NC_051414.1:26917446-26917654 GCF_015228065.2 Penaeus monodon
CACTTTACCCCTTACCCAGAGCGTCTCCCCAAAGTCGCTATCGGTCCCGAGTGACGCAATCGACGAGACCGGCCGTAAACGTCTCAGAGATTAACACATTTCTTGTTTGCGAACGGAGAAAACTATTATTATTGTTAATGAGATACCGGGGCTTAGAGCTGGTTAGTTGGTTAGTTGGTTTGTCACTTGTTGGGGTGAGTTCCGGTTG
>NC_051414.1:26919016-26919253 GCF_015228065.2 Penaeus monodon
CACTCTCCGATCCCCTTTCGCGCGCTGCCTTGAGCCGGAGATAAACATATGAGCATCGCCGAACCTCCAGACGATGATTGACAGAAAACATTTCCTCTCAGCGATACTTTTGCCGTCTTGGGATCGCCAGGGCCTGTGTTGGGCGCGAGACATCGAACTCACGGACGACGGACTCATCTCGTGTGGGCGTGCGGGCGTGGGGGTGTGGGGGGGGAGGGGGCTTTTCCTTTCTCGTGT
>NC_051414.1:26919998-26920264 GCF_015228065.2 Penaeus monodon
CACACCTTAGTCAGTTGACCACTCCATGAAAAGGATTTTATTTGAACAGTGAACTTCCTTGCAATAGTCCCATCATATACATCAGCCTATTTGATCACGGAGAATCTTGAACATACAGAGACATAGTAGATATAACATTTATAACAAAATTCAGGTAGTGTAAACAGAACTAGATCATAAAAATACAACAAGTATGAGGCATAAAAATACGGAAGCTGATGATAGAGTCTGTTGAATGCCAAGCCTTACAGAAAGGTTTCATCATT
>NC_051414.1:26920731-26920898 GCF_015228065.2 Penaeus monodon
ACACAACAACACCTGATAAATGATGACAAACAGGATGAGAACTTTGATCAAGATTATGTCTATATAAAGGAGTGAACGGGGCGCGAGGGGGCAGGACGCTGAAGCAACAATAAGCTTGCAAATCAATTATATTAATCACAATTGACAGGAAGAGTCGAGGGACTTAT
>NC_051414.1:26922561-26923025 GCF_015228065.2 Penaeus monodon
TCATCGCGAGAGGTAATTGTCCACATCATGATGAAATACTATGCTGTTCCCCCGCCCCACAGTATGCAAAAGCCACTCTCACAAGCCACTTATTGTGACATCTGACCTGGGAGGCGGGGAGGGAGGGAAGTGGGGGGTGGGGAATGGGAAGGGGGTTGGAAGAGGGAGGAGAGGGTAGGGGGTGTGCAGTAAAGGGAGGGGGGGAGTGTTGAAGGAGACGGAAGAGGTAAGGAGGGGAGGTAAGGGGGAGGTGGAGGGGACGGAAGGGGTGGAGTTGGGGGTAGGAGGTTCAGATGGGGACATAAGTTGGGGAGGGGGAGGGGGAGGAGGAGTTACTAGGAGTTACTAGGTTGACAACTGTCTAGCAAGAATTAGGTTACCTTGGCTGAACGACTGAAGAAATCAATCAGTTCATCAGAAATAGGATTAAATAAAAAAAAAAATCTTTGAGTGAGTGAGTTCAT
>NC_051414.1:26923632-26923947 GCF_015228065.2 Penaeus monodon
AACAAAAGAAATTCTTATTCAGCGGTGTAAAGATACAAAGAATTTCATCATCTCGCATATTCACAGCCTCCAATCTGCCTCTTTATCTCAGACAATCTTGATGCTGTGTCTATATATGAGAAAACGTCGACTACTTTCACACTGTACCCTTAAGAACTTGGTCTAGTTTGTTGTTGTTTATCGTCTGAGAGTGTTGTTTGTGTGTTTGTGTTGGTCTGTGGGTGTGTTTATCGTCTGAGAGTGTTGTTTGTGTGTTTGTGTTTGTCTGTGGGTGTGTTTATCGCCAGAGTGTTGTTGTGGTTTGTTTTGTCTGAG
>NC_051414.1:26924405-26924989 GCF_015228065.2 Penaeus monodon
GAAAGACGTAGCCTTAAAGAGTAAGAGCAAACATATCGTGACGTTTCGAGTATGAATTAAATCTCCTCATCAGCAAGTTATTAATCTTCACCAGTTCTATTTTTGTTTATTCAAATGTCTATATTTTTGCCCTGTGTGTATATTATCAATTATGAATACAAATTTGTCTGTGAGAGAAACATGAATGTCTTTCATTAAAAGATTAAATTCGCGCTTATTTATGCTTACGTGCACACCTACACCCAACACACTAGTCATCTGTACATACACATGTACACGTTTGCGCGTAGATATCGAGACTTCAAACTGTACCTTTTTTTTGCACGCTTACACTGAGTGCTTGAAACCCGTCCTTTGTCTCCACTTCAGCGATCCAAAGGTAATTTGTTCCTAGTTAATATGGTCATATGATATGATAGGGAGCTCTTGAAACCTAATAACCTAAGGACCGGTGTGGGTTGCCCCCTGGCGCTTGTTCTCTGTTAAAGAACTCGTTTTGAGTAGTCGCTCTCGCTTTATCTATTGATCTATCATCTTTTTTTAGGACGCACACGCACCCTCTCTTTCTCTCTCCATCTGGCTAG
>NC_051414.1:26925235-26925311 GCF_015228065.2 Penaeus monodon
ACTCTGTAAATATGTTTTTAATCAAGTTTGAATTAAAACAGGAATGCAAGAGATCAAACAGGATAAGGTATATGAG
>NC_051414.1:26925575-26925703 GCF_015228065.2 Penaeus monodon
CGGCCTGTTAATCTAAAAAGATGTGGAACGTCAGGGCCTTGCAATGAAGATGCAAGATTCATTAATGATTACTCTTATCTTTGCTTCTTAATGTCCATCAGCATCAGAATCATTACTGAGTATTATCA
>NC_051414.1:26926068-26926445 GCF_015228065.2 Penaeus monodon
CGAATATACAGTATGTTACTTTGTGAATTTCTACCTTGCTTTCTTAACACATCCCTAATCTAAACGAAAATCTCATAGCCCAAAAAGCAATTATCACTCATTCAAAGCTCACACACCACAACATTAAGACAACACGCTCCCTCAACGTAAGCAGAATGGACACAGAACAACACAACATATTAATGAATGGAGGGGACGTGCATACAGGATCGAGGCTATTGGTTTGAAGTTGGAAAAGATTACGGTTGTGTTTATATTAAAGGCTAGATTTTGTTGATTCAGAAATCAGGAGATGGAATGAGATTTAATCAGGTAGTATGAGAACAAAGAACTAAATAGAGAGAGTGAACAATATAGGAGAGTGTGGTGGTGAACAG
>NC_051414.1:26926688-26926879 GCF_015228065.2 Penaeus monodon
GTAGGTCTCAAAACATGAAAAACACACAAGCAGCATAAACAGCAAAGCCACTGTGATCGCCTGAACTGATTTCCAAAGCGATACTTCTCACCCCCTCCTTAACCCACCCCCTATTCCCCCCCCCGTAACTTTACCAGGGGGCAAATGTTACGATGAAACATTCAATAGTTTCACCCGTTTAACAAGTGACG
>NC_051414.1:26927688-26927946 GCF_015228065.2 Penaeus monodon
TCGAACCTACCACCAAGCAGTTCTTTATTCTCCGTCGAATCACACTTTCTTATCGACCACCGGAATGGAATATCAGCTTTTAAATGTCATCGGAATCGCTGATCTTAAGAACGAGCAAGTGACATCTGATGACATTCTGTCTTGAGGGAAGACTCCCAGCCTTTTAAGAGATTAAGATGAGTCGATGATATCAATTCGATATTAATTCTCTTTCGCGAACACTTGGTGACGGTTTCGTGGTCTGGGTAGCCTTCTCTG
>NC_051414.1:26928315-26928391 GCF_015228065.2 Penaeus monodon
CCTGTAGGGGGGGAGATTGTTTTTTTTTTTTTTGAGAATTTGTGTGCGTGGGGGGGGGGGGTAGAAATTACTGACT
>NC_051414.1:26928735-26928995 GCF_015228065.2 Penaeus monodon
GCCTTCTATGATTGTTGAGGGTTGACTATAGACCCTGAATGATGATGAGGTCAGTAGGGCTACCAGCAGAGACCTCACTCCGTAGGTGTCGTGCGTATCACTGTTGGGACATTGCTTGTAACCTACTGGCATATGCAGTGTAGGTCAAGGCAGCTATTTTAAAAACAATAGCATGCACTGAATTTTGCTATATTCATTGCAATGTGGCCACCCCACTGTTGCCACCAGCTGTAAGAGCCTCTATTTGGTGTTAGAGACTC
>NC_051414.1:26929183-26929308 GCF_015228065.2 Penaeus monodon
TATTTATTCATTTAATTTAGGACTGGTTGGGCAGTGATAGGTCGGTAGGCTTGAATCTTTATTTGCAGAAAGACTTTGACTGAGTGGTAGTGAGGCCGGGCCCAAACAGACCGGCCTGAGAAGAA
>NC_051414.1:26929459-26929695 GCF_015228065.2 Penaeus monodon
TATCAAAACAACTTTTGATCTAACCAAACCACCATCCTCATCAAAACTACAACCCAATCTCTCTGGAAATAGGAACATAATCACCAAATGTCAAAGGGCCCCTCGGTTGCCATGACAACCCCAAGACGCCATCGCCTTCAAGTATTGGTAAAGATATGCTAAATACAGAACTCTTGTTGCCTCTGAGAGAAGAATCGAGTGCCTATTTTTCGTACTCTCCTTCTTTTGGGCAACAC
>NC_051414.1:26929910-26930126 GCF_015228065.2 Penaeus monodon
TATCCAACGCTTCTGGCAACACTAAAAGATGATATAGCGAGAGGGAGGTGTCGTTGCAACACTCCGAGAGTTCTTATTGTTCGTTTTATTGCAAGGGATGAGGTTGCTGAGTCATCTTGCATATTCTGAATAGCTTAAAGGAAGAGGGAGAGAGAGAGATACTTTTTTTTATTCTTTTAATGACAAACGAGAGATGAAGATGTTGAAAAGATGTTT
>NC_051414.1:26930587-26930706 GCF_015228065.2 Penaeus monodon
GAAACTTCGAATACACCATTAAAAACAGAAATATAAAGATCAAAATATAAGTAAAATAATAAAGACAGAATAGACACAAGCTAAATAAACGGCCAAACAAACGAATGCATAATAGGGCT
>NC_051414.1:26930753-26931204 GCF_015228065.2 Penaeus monodon
CGAAGAAGGCAGAGGAGAATTCAGTACATCATGAGGAACATTTAACGCAAGAAAGCAGTTTGTTTCGCTGTAACGAGGCTTATGTGGTCGCTCCTTCATCCCCCCCCCCACTTCTTCTCTTGTTCCTCCCCCACACTTTCCGCCGCCCCCCCCCTCTCTCCCAATTCCTTTTCCTTCTTCTTCTTTCTCTCTTTTTTTCCTCTCCTGTTCTCGGTTTTCTTTCCCCCTCATATATATATTTTTTTCTCTTATATTCCTTTTATTTCTTGTTCCTTTCCTTATTTTATCCTTACTCTTCGTCTCGCTTTATCATCCCCTCCCCTTCTCCTATTTTCCCTCATTATCCTTTTCCTCGACCCCTTTCCCCTCTTTCGCCTGCCTTCCATTCATTCTCCATCTTCCTCACTCCCTTTCTCCCCAAATCCCCAACCCCCCACCTAACACTCCCATC
>NC_051414.1:26931823-26932127 GCF_015228065.2 Penaeus monodon
CACCAACCCCCTCGAAACCCTTCCCCCCATCCCCACAACACGGAAAACAATTACCCCGGGCGCGGCACTTTATCTCGGTCCGCAGCGGCGTTGTGGGCGGCCGGAGTGACCATTACGCCGGGTTACGTACGCCTTTTATAACGTTCTCCATCGCTGGACGAGTCGATGCATTAAGTAAGATATGACGGCGCTAAGGTCCTCCTTACCTCGCGCTCATGAGAGGACTGAGGGGTGTGTCTCGCTCCTTGGGGGTTTGTGTCCCGCGCTCATCCCGTTTTCTTTCTTTGTCCCGTTTTCTTTCAGC
>NC_051414.1:26932261-26932331 GCF_015228065.2 Penaeus monodon
CTGAAAGAGGCGTTGAGGGTGCAAGGGAGGAGGAGCAAAGGATAAAGATTTTCATTTCTTTTTTCCTGTT
>NC_051414.1:26934174-26934257 GCF_015228065.2 Penaeus monodon
TGACCCGAATAAAACCCCCATTATTCGGACACCATAACGGTTAAACTAGATTCTGAGGTTAATGTCTACCGTGATAAAGTTTT
>NC_051414.1:26934305-26934599 GCF_015228065.2 Penaeus monodon
GGGACACCGGTCTTCCAGCCTTTTGATTATGACTTAAAAACGAGTCATGACGAGGCACAAATAGCTATCGATTCTTACTGATCATTTGAGCTGAAAGTGGGACTAATAACCACCAATTAAGATATGGTGCAACGGAGGGCGTTTTTTTTAACACGGACGACTAGCGCACGCAGAATCAGACACACACGTACGAGTATACAGGTATCCACATGATAGTTAACGCACGCACATGTACACTTACATAATCAGAGACATAAACAAATATAAACACATTTATACACAATCAGAAAGTAA
>NC_051414.1:26934895-26935431 GCF_015228065.2 Penaeus monodon
TCGAGAGGAACGTGTGAGCCTCAAACTATCTAAAACGTATGCAGATTCTCGCAGCGTATCATCGTACATCAACCGACCGAACCTCTGCAAGTTTTACATGAATAGTAAATAAACGCGTGTTGTTAATCCCTAAATTATATGCGTTTATATAAGTTCGTTTTACGTCAAATTGAGATTTTGTTTCCGTCTATAAAAGAAATATGATATTAGTCGGAAAAAAAATGAAATAAGATGTTAAGAATAATAGATATTACAGTGTGCTTGAAAGGGTATCATTTCATTATTCAAATTAATTAGATGCTTACCCCCCGATACCCCCCTCCCCCATTCGCGAAAGTTGTTTGCTTGTTTGAAAGTTGTTTCGTAGGGTATCATTTTTGTTTCGCAGCTTCCAAGGGTGTCTGAATTACAAACGTTGCAAAAAAGGTGCACGAGAGAGAGAGGGAAAAAAAGTCTCGAAGGACAGAAAAACGTTAATATTCAAACAGCGCGGCGGTTGGGGCGCGTGAGAGAAAAAATCGCCGACGAGTTTCGTG
>NC_051414.1:26935471-26935595 GCF_015228065.2 Penaeus monodon
GAGTGAGGCCCTCGGCCGCGCCGGCCTCTGCTGTGGGCGCTGGTGCTTCCTTTCATTCATTTATTCTTAGATGTTGCATTAACGACAGCTAATTATTGATGGAATTTACTGTACAGTAGCTAAA
>NC_051414.1:26935940-26936031 GCF_015228065.2 Penaeus monodon
GCACAGTGTTTAACATTATCCCACTCCCTATTCCAACCCCTTCCTTTCCCCTTCCCACCAAACCTTACCCCCCTCCCCCCCACCACACACG
>NC_051414.1:26936065-26936588 GCF_015228065.2 Penaeus monodon
GTTTCCCAAACCCTCCGTGAATCGCATAGAAAACGGGATCTCGGACAGAAGGCACCGCTGTATCGACCCTCGACTCGACTCCTGTGTTGGTGTCGAGTGGTAGGGATAACTTCAAAGTTTTTTCCTCTGTCTAAACTGTTGGTAACATCTAACCCAAAATCAAGTCATTTTTTTTTAGTTTATATGCTTTTTTTGGGGGGGCCCAACGTGTGAAACTAGAAACTCGTTAGCTTATTTGAATCATGTTTTACCTAGGCATTTTTTTTCTCTGTCCTTTAAAGCTTACAAATGAAAATAAAAGGGTTTTCGAAGAGGAAGCTTTTCGACACCCTTCGTGATGACAGTCTGACCTGAATTCATGAATATCTAATGATTACATGAATTTCAGAGTCATTATTAAAATTAATTCGAGATCGACGAGTCTTATTAAGAGGAATATCAAGTATCATTATTCTAGTAACTATGCATGAGCATATGTTTAGGAAATGAGGTCTATAGAGCGGTTTTAGGCGATGGGTGCGTC
>NC_051414.1:26937816-26937956 GCF_015228065.2 Penaeus monodon
AAGTTGCTATTGAAATAATCACGTCATTGCATAAGTCTTGCATTAACTATTGAATTTCGTGATTGCAAATAAGAGGAATTTACTCTCTGAGTCGAAGACGAAGTATTAATATTTTATGAAGGTTTTTCATTTACTGCTCT
>NC_051414.1:26942820-26943308 GCF_015228065.2 Penaeus monodon
GCCGGGCGCGCCGAGCGGCGCAAGACCGTCATCATCGTCAGAAATTCAACACGAAAAATTTCATCCCCACATTCATTCGAGCCAAATGTCACGCCATCAATACTTAACACATTTCCGAGCGACGAGTGAAAACTGACAGGGTATCTGAGAGAATATTCTTTTATGGATTTATTCCTCAACTCGAGCGGCATTTGGACAACACTAGAGGGTCGTTTCTAAAAACTATGTGGACAGGTTCCTGATCAACTTATCGGCGCTGTCGGCCGCCTAACGAGTTGGTAACTTGGACTGACGCTGTGTGGGGACATTACTTGGGCGTTCTGCGTTGCTTTGACGTCGGGGATCGACTGTTTATAACGATGTTTTCCGATGCTCGTGTTTTCTTTTTTATGGGGGGAAGGGCTGGGGTATTGGGGTGGGATGGGGAGAAGGGGAGGGCTTAGAGGGGGGGCTGCGGTCTTTTGTCCAATACTGGGGGGATCGCTATT
>NC_051414.1:26943342-26943513 GCF_015228065.2 Penaeus monodon
TGTCGATGGAGGTAAGTGCTTAGCTAACCTCAGTCATTCTGAGGTAATTCTGGCATTCCGGATTTTTTTTCTTCTTTTTTGGGGGCCTAATGAAAAGACATTCTGCTTAATTAGATTCTGTTTTCTGGCAGGAATGTCCTCGAATAAATGTGTTAAGGTGAACCGATTCAC
>NC_051414.1:26943545-26943911 GCF_015228065.2 Penaeus monodon
CGTGAAAAGAAGCTTGTCATTATCGTAACTGTTCATTTCGCCGCCAGAGGGCCGCCGCGGACGGCTCCCCCAATATGGCAGCTGAACAACATTCCCGGAGAGATGTGTATCTGCGAGTCGCTGCACCGCTACACGCAGCTGATTCGGTTCATATTTGTCACTTTTTGGACTCGAGTGACGCGCGCATTCTTCCGGCCGGCGATAAAGAGGAGGAGGGATTTCAGGAATGAGGATTTCGGCGGCGGGAGAAGCTGTCCTGAGGGCGAGGGAGGTAAGCGTAACGGGGCTTTGGGTTCACGCGAACACGCGCACGCACGCGCTCTCAGGTGTGCTCCTGCGGATGTTCACACACACACACAGATAGAC
>NC_051414.1:26944482-26945296 GCF_015228065.2 Penaeus monodon
TTGATATCGGATTGAGAGGAAAATACGAAAGACTGGACATGCTGGGTCGTGAAGGTAGTTTGCCAAATCAAGTTGGGTCCTGATGAAAAAGTTTGAAGAACCTGCACGAGATGACATCGACAACGCTCCTGACCATGTTCGCCGCCGACAGCTGTGAAGACGACAATTATGTCAGGCTCGAGCAGGGAGAGGCTGGGGACTCCAAGATGAGATGACTGAGGAGAAATATGCCCGTATTATTTTTTAAAAATACGTAGGAAGATCTTACTAGCAATATTTTTGGAAAAAACATTTTGAGGGATTAATGTAACGGACTGAGCTGAACAATAAACCGACATTGATTTCCGACAAAATGTTTGATTCGCGACAAACACATAATTGCACACAAGCAGCTCGCTTTTCATTACTAGCCGTCTGGAAATAGCCACTCGATTAAACGTTTCACACTTTGCGAGATAGAAACAAAACATAACATTAGATTCACATAAGAATCTGCTTCACACATTGGATAGAATTAGGTCGAATGGACTACTGAGGCAATCACATAATCACAGGGATGCCTCTTTTATCCTGGTGATGCAGCTCAGTGAGCGCAAGGGTTACGACCTGTCACTCCGCGGAAACACACGCATGTTAAATGACAACCGAGATGGGACGGAAAAGATTATGGGCGAGGCCTCCCATGTCAACTGTTACGAAGAGTGAAGTCCAAGAGGATAACATGATAACAAGACCGCCATTGTTGAGGATAGTTGGTCTCACATCAATTTTCCCGAGAATGTTGATGTCAAAACACGGCGATCAAGAGCATATG
>NC_051414.1:26945474-26945767 GCF_015228065.2 Penaeus monodon
CCTTCAGACGCGCATATCCACAGATCTCCAGTGACCTTGATAGTCTTCGTATAAGAGTCTTAGAAGTGGCCAACACATCCACAGACTGAGGATTAGCAGTCTGTCCAAGAAAATCTGGGAAGGTGCGTTGCCATCGCCCAAAGGATATGGCACAGCGACGATATGGCCTGAGAGGCCATATCGTACGCTGTGCCAAAGCATGTGGCACTAAGGCAGAATTTGTTTTCCTGGCGTCGTGACCATCACTGAGAGGCCACTGGGAACATGCACCTTAGCGATGACAAGTGACGATA
>NC_051414.1:26945979-26946912 GCF_015228065.2 Penaeus monodon
CCCTCACCATCCCCTCCCTACCCTCCTCTCCCTTCCCCCACCATCTCTCCCCTCCCCCACCATCTCCTCCCCCTCCCCCACCATCCCCTCCCCCTCTCCCACAATCTCCTCCCCTCCCCCACCATCCCTCCCCCTCCCCCACCATCCACTCCCCCTCCCCACCATCCCCCCACCATCCCCCCCCCCCCCACATCCCCCCCCCCCCATCCTCTCCACCCACCGCCACCACGCAATCTAATCTCGAGGCGCCCACTCGACCGGCCTCGACTCCGCCTCCAACATATGGATTGACGAGATCATTCTGTTAGTTATGACCCAGTTTGACGGCGGCGACCGGCTGACTGGCGGGGCGCGGCGAAAGGGGGGAGGAGGGGGAGGGAGGGGGTGGAGAGGGAAGAGGGTGTGGGTGAAAGGTGAGGGAGATAGGAAGAGGGTGTGGGAGAAAGGTGGTGGAGAGGGAGGAGGGTGGATGGGTGGTGGATAGGGAGGAGGGTGTGGTGAAAGGTGAGGGAGAGGGAGGATGGTGAAGGAGGAAGATGAGGAGGGGTAGGTGAGAGTGAAAGGAGGGGAGGAGGGGGAGGAAGAGGGGAGAAGGTGGAGGAGAGGGAGGAGGGTGGAGAAGGAGGAGAGGGTGAAAAGAGGGTGGGGAAGAGCGAAGAGGGTGGCAGAGAGGGAGGGGTGTGTGGGAGAGGGAGGAGGGTGGCGGAGAGGGTAGGGGTGTGTGGGAGAGGGAGGAAGGTGTGGGAGAGGGAGGAGGGTGGCGGAGAGGGAGGAGGGTAAGGGAGAGGGAGAAAGAAAAGAAGAGGGAAAGTAGAGGCGGGTTGATGAAAGGGAGGGAGAGAGAGAGGAAGCGTAAGGTAGATTAACATGGGGAGGTGTGAGAATAAGAGGCTGTGGCTTGAGGAGCGAGAGAATAGGAGTGGGTGTGACATT
>NC_051414.1:26947012-26947262 GCF_015228065.2 Penaeus monodon
ATGGGAAGAGGACAAAGGGGAAGAAATGGAGGACAGTGGGGATAGGAACGGAGAGAGGGGAGATCCTGACGAGGGGAAAGCAAAGGAAGGAGGGGAAGAAAGAGGAGGGGTGCGGGGGGGTGTCGAGGGTGGGGGGGGGTAGTTAGGGATGACTGACCTTTCGTTATCTTTAATTTTTTTCTTGAATTTCTTTTTATAATTGGGTGCTAAGATACACCTGATTTAAGTATCTTTCCAGTTGCAGAAGATT
>NC_051414.1:26948026-26948263 GCF_015228065.2 Penaeus monodon
CCGCAAGAATAAACAAAATATTCCGAACAAGTTTAAGAGTAATAATTTTAATCTGCAATTTAATCTAGATGTCACTTCAGAGCTTTCATTAAACATCTAACACTCTTAACAAGTAATATTCGCTTATTATCATTTTCTTAAGTGCTACATCATCCAATATAAATTTCTTCAGCGCTTCAAAATAGATAAATGAAGGAAAAACAGTCAAGATTAAATGGATATAAAAGAAATTTTCTG
>NC_051414.1:26948812-26949146 GCF_015228065.2 Penaeus monodon
ATCACATTTTGGGTGTAGAAAAGAGAAGATAAGAATTAAAAATAAGAGTTGAAAAGGCAATTAGTTTAACATGCAAATTTAGCTTCTGCAGTATATTATTATTACTACAACAAGGAATACACAAAGTTGTGTAGTTTAATACTTCCGGGGAACTTTTCGATACTTGAGATACAAAGGATGCCATAAGGTGTAACCAAAAGTAGACTAACGGTTTGGGTAAGTGTGTAATGGTCGTTAGGAAAAATGTATATGTATATTTACATCGCTAAAGAAAAAATAAATGGTTGCTCGTCGAATTTTATGACAGATACCGTAGACTTTTTTTCTTTTCTTT
>NC_051414.1:26949245-26949557 GCF_015228065.2 Penaeus monodon
TTCTATGTTGCCAAGTTTTTATTATTCTGCACACCAGTTACCTAGCTGTAGCACAAGTTGCAATACAATAGTACAAACACAGGGAGTGAGGTCGGGGAGTTGGAAAACTGGTTTCCAATATTGCTTTAGGACAAAAAAATAAGATAATCAAAGCAGACCAGAGGTATTTTAGATGCATAATCATTGTGCAAGTGCAAGGAAGCATGAATGAAAAAGTATCCTAACGTTTACCAATGACAAGTAAATGTGAGGCAATTTCAGTGGAGGAACAGCGGTTATGTGTATATACTACTGTAGATAGATTATTCCTGA
>NC_051414.1:26949667-26949750 GCF_015228065.2 Penaeus monodon
AAGATTGCAAAGTACATTGTGGTGGATGAGGATAGTTGTTGATGGTTGATGTGTTGCTCAGTGGCATTGCAGACTGGAGGAAT
>NC_051414.1:26950410-26950658 GCF_015228065.2 Penaeus monodon
GTATCCATACATATATGAGCGCGTGCGTGTAATGGCGGTAAGTGTCGTAAGGTGTTACCACCACTTTCGGAATCGGCGTTTTCGCGCAGACACGGTCGCCGATGAAGCCGCTTCGCAAACACTGCCTGGAACACCGCCACAAAATGTTGATTTCTCTCCTTTGCTTTCTCTCTCGCGTGGTCCTCGCTCCGGACAACACTTGGTCGATAAGAAAACTGAGCTGATGCTTTTGATTAATGATTTTGCAA
>NC_051414.1:26954384-26954459 GCF_015228065.2 Penaeus monodon
CCATCCTTTCGTTCCTCATAACAAGGACAAAGACGAAGTAGGATACACATAAACCGGAGATGAAGTGCTGGGGAT
>NC_051414.1:26954645-26954712 GCF_015228065.2 Penaeus monodon
GTCAGTAGGGTTCAGAGAGGGGAAAGAGGGAGCCTTGCAAGGGGGAAGTGGGTATCCAGAGGGCTCC
>NC_051414.1:26954745-26955016 GCF_015228065.2 Penaeus monodon
CGACCTAGTGCCGGAGACGGGTTCAAACACATTAGTAAGGAGAGTTACAAGGCAATAAAACCAAAGGAGTGGTTTTCCTTGAAGTGCACTATTCTTTGTCCAAGGTGGATATATAGATGTGGATATAGAATTCTGTTTATGGACTGTATACTGCGGGTATTTTAGGCGCATTTATACATTTTCCTCTCCTGCTCTCTCTTTTCCCTCGCGTCTTTTTTGTGGTTCTTATGAGCATTTCTGTTCGCAGCTCTGCCTCTTTCATACTTATGTC
>NC_051414.1:26956172-26956249 GCF_015228065.2 Penaeus monodon
ATAAGTCAATTAAGTTCACCATACCGCACTTTAAAGAGTGAATGCACTTTACCCTTATTCTGGGGAGAGCTTGACAA
>NC_051414.1:26956946-26957093 GCF_015228065.2 Penaeus monodon
CCTTTTTTAAACTCTTAAATGCCCATCGTTTTTTATTTTTACGGGCTTTTCCTTTTTTTCCCTTTTCAGGGGTCGAGGCTAGTTTGTGGCAAAGATAATGTCCCAGTGCACTTGGTGATTGTGCTTATATTTCACCCTCTCTGTGCT
>NC_051414.1:26958612-26958750 GCF_015228065.2 Penaeus monodon
CTCTCACTCTCTCATTCTTTCCTTAACTCCTCCTTTCTTATTTATCATCTCGGCCATGACGTTACTCTAGTAAGGAACAAAGAACATGAAATTCTATGTATCTGAACTATGCTAATTAAGTAAGATTGTTGGTTTTGT
>NC_051414.1:26958948-26959091 GCF_015228065.2 Penaeus monodon
CTTTTTTGCATGGGTAGGTAGATGCCAAGTTAAATGAAGATATTTGTTAGTTTATTAAATCTAATAAGATAGTATAATAATGCAGATCTGTGTCTGATTACCATTGAGAAGAATCTTTTTCGTCTCCTTTGACATTTTTTAAA
>NC_051414.1:26959299-26959501 GCF_015228065.2 Penaeus monodon
ACGTAGATCACAGAGTGCCTCACAATAAACATTTCATCTCGAGTGGAATAAAGTTACAGGGTCTGTCAAGAAGACAGCTGTGCCTCCTTCACTTTTCAGAAGGTTAGGCAAGAAATCCTTATAAGAAGGTGTGAAAATTTAAGCGGCCCTCTCAATGGCTTGGCGAGTGAATAGCCTATGTATCAATAGGCTTAACAATAGG
>NC_051414.1:26959541-26959631 GCF_015228065.2 Penaeus monodon
AAGTTGCTAAGAGAATAGAGATATATAGGCTTACTTAGACCTATGTCGTGGGTGAATATTCATAGATGAAGAGAGGGAAGGGGAGAGGAT
>NC_051414.1:26959803-26960052 GCF_015228065.2 Penaeus monodon
AATTGAGAGATTATACTTTTTATTATCAAAATATCCACAGACCATCATATATATACAAAAAAAAGAACAAGAAGAGCAGGGACAATAATTAGAAGGAAATGGTGTTGAAAAAAAAACAGATTACAAACGTCTTAAGAAAATTAGTGATACAGTAAAACACAGCGTGAATCCCGAACTAAGGTCAATAGGTTAATATATTTGGGTCGACAGGGTCGTCACTCGACTCATTGTCGCTAGATAACAGATACA
>NC_051414.1:26961481-26963800 GCF_015228065.2 Penaeus monodon
GTCAAGGAATCTGAACCCTAATCTATTTTTTCAGGTGGCAGAGCAGCTCGAACAAAGTGCAGAACTCTTATCATACAGGTAACAGCCGCTAAACCCAGGTGTCCAGGCAACCAGGTATGAAGAAACCAGGTAAACCAGCTGATGGGATGACCACGTGACCTGAAGGAGACCAGGAGGACCAACCGACCAGGTGACCAGTTAATTCTAAGTGGTGTTGTTAACAATTGACGACACTTCTGCCCATTCAAATGCCCTGTTTTGATTTTTCTTGTCTGCCTTTCGTTGCTGTTTCTTCTTTGGTGTTTTTTCTTTGTTTTTCTTCCTTTCTTCGTTTTTTTTCCATCTCCTCTTCGTTAAATCGTCATTCTTCTTTTTCTTAGCCCCTCTTTCGGTTTATTCCTGTCTCTTCTCATTTTCATTTTTATCTATTCTCCTTCTTTTATTAAATGATCGTCTTCTTCTTCCTCCCTTTTCAATCTTCATTTTCTCCCTCCTCCTTTTTACTCTGAAATTTCTTTCACTTCTTCATCTTCTACCTTTTCATCTTCATCGTTCTTCCTTCTCTCCACTTTATTATATTCTTACTATTCTTCGTCTTTCCCTATTTTCTAATTTTAATTATTCCTCATGCATCTTCTTCTTCCTATCTATTCCATCTTCTTCCTTCTCTTAATTACAACCTATTTCCTCTATTGTTCTCTTTTCTAATGCACATCTTTATCGCATTCTTCCCCCTCCCTCTCCTCCTTCTCTCTAATTCTCTCTTCTATTCCTCTTTCCTCCTCCTCCTCCTTCCTCTCGTCTTCGTGTTCTTCCTCCCCTTCCTCATGTTCTTTCTCTTATTCCTCCGACGCCTTCTCCTCATCCTCTCACTTCCTCTTCCTCCTCCTCTTTGTTCCTCCCCTTTCTCCTTCTTCCTTCTCTCCCTCTTCCCTATTCTTTCTACACGTTTTCATCCACCTCCTTTATTCTTCCTCACTCTCTTCCCCTTCTTTATTCTTCCTCACTCTCTTCCCCTTCTTTATTCTTCTTCTCCTCGTCACTTATCCTTATTCTTTCTCCTCTTTCTTATTCTCGTACTTCCTTATTCCTTCTTTTCCCTCCCTCCCCTTCCTCCTTATCATCTCACCCTCTTTCTACTTATCATTTTCCTCCCTAATCTTTATCGATTTCCTCATCCACATTCTCTTTATTCTTCTCCTATCCTTCCCTTTCTTATTTCTTTCCCCTCACACTCCTCTTTATTCTTCGTCTTCTTCCTCCTCCTCCTCCTTATTTTTTTCTCTACCTCCTCATCCACTATCGTATTATTCTTCATCTTCCTTTCCTCCCATTCTCTGATCTTTCACCTTCCCTTCTCCTCATTCTTTATCTTCATCCACCACCTCCTTATTCTTCTCTTTCTTCTCCTCCCATTTCGTATTTTTCCCCTTCCCCTCCTCCTTATTTCGCCTCTTCCTCCACCATTTCCCTATTTTCCTCTTCCTTCTCCTCCTCTTCCGCATGTTTTCACCTTCCCCTCCTCCTTATTCTCTCATTTTCCCCTCTTTCTTATTCTCTAACCTTCTCCTTATTCCATCTTTTCCTCCACCTCCTCATCCATTATTTGCCTATTCTCCCCATCCCTCTCCTCCTATTCGTATTCTTTACCTTCCCCTCCTCCTTATTCTTTTACCTTCCCCTCTTCCTTATTCTCTTACCTTGCCCTCTTCCTTATTCTCCCTCCTTCCCTTCTTCCTTATTCTCTCACTTTCCCCTCCTTCCTTATTCCCCCCCTCCCCTCTTCTTTACCCCCCCCTTCCCCTCTTCCCTCTTCTCTCACTTCCCCCTCTTCCTTATTCCGTCTCTTCCTCCACCTCCTCTTCCTCCTCCCCTTCCGTACGCTTGCCTGCTATCTGCCATCAGAAAGACGGGGTCGCTCTAAAAACTCTCCTTATGGACCAATCGCATATTTAAGTCCTGAAACATGTTCTTATCAGTCAATAAAACCCTAACAGCTCTCTAAACATTCGAGGAGCTATTATCTGCGGATATTCGAATTATAACTAGCGCTGCTGACAAACTATTGGTAGAATACTAGTTGTATTTTAGTCGGGTTGTAGTAGGATTTTAGGCGGGAAAAAAAATAGAGATAGAAAAGAAAGATGGCGGCGGGGGCGGTTATGCTCCGGATCCAAGGCGAAAGTGGCGGGAGTCGAGAGGGGGATCGTTGTGGAACGAAGCATGCGGTTCTGAAGCTCCGGAATGAATCATTTGAATATCTAATTGCTTTGAAAAGAAGAGGATGGAGGGTTTAGATTCATTCCCTGGTGGAGTAAT
>NC_051414.1:26963846-26963995 GCF_015228065.2 Penaeus monodon
AAAAAGAAAGGCAAAATAAAGAAATAGTAAAATATATGAAATGTTTATAATCACTTCCGAAGCTCCGGAATGAATCATTTGAATATCGAATTGCTTTGAAAAAAGAGGATGTAGGGTTTAGATTCATTCCCTGGTGGAGTAATCTTTCA
>NC_051414.1:26964015-26964146 GCF_015228065.2 Penaeus monodon
CTTCTACAATAAAGGCAATAGAAAGAGATAGTAAAATATATGAAATGTTTATAATCACTCATGGCTTTCTTCATTTTGCTTTTAGAAAAAAAAAAAAATGAGTAAGAATACCTTACATATATCGGCCCTTC
>NC_051414.1:26964680-26964954 GCF_015228065.2 Penaeus monodon
TCACAAACTCTTTACTTATACCGCCCTGCCGTTATAGCGAATCGGATAACACTAATACGAAATGTTTATCCGTCGAAAACATTATCAGCAAATGGAATCCGAACTGAGATTATCAGACAAGAATACCATTTGCTTGAATTTCCAAAACTGCTTCGGGATCTCGGCTTCTTATGACAATTTCTGATACAGATTCCCCGTCGCTGTAATGGGTGCGTTCGATGGTCCATAAGACAGGGTTGTGTAAAGGTGTTTTTATGGAAGTGTAATTGGAAAA
>NC_051414.1:26964978-26965252 GCF_015228065.2 Penaeus monodon
GGGAAGATTTTTTTTTTTGAGGGGGGGGGGTTATGTATTTGGTTTTGGAATACTTTTTTTTTTTAAATATTTTGAGTGGTATTGAGACGGGAATGTGTATTTTGATTTCGAGAGGGTAAGTCTCGGATAACAAAATGGATTTATTTTTCACGTAGAGTCCAATTTCTTTTTCTTTTTTTTTGACAACGTAATCTTACAAGAAAGAAAAAGTTCATCTACATGTACACAGATCAGTTTCGAGTGAATGTGTAAGATTTTGAATGTGATACAACCA
>NC_051414.1:26965275-26965340 GCF_015228065.2 Penaeus monodon
GCGACTAATATTCCCCTGGCCGAACACACCGGCGTTTTCAAGGTCTGCTGCATCACGAAGCCGTC
>NC_051414.1:26965838-26965952 GCF_015228065.2 Penaeus monodon
CTTTGTTTATTTTCTTTCCATGTGATCTAGCTTAAGCTCGCCTTTATCTCTCTGTTTCTTTCCATCCTTACTATTTTTCTTTTGCTTTTCTTATCTCCTCCCCCCTTACTTTTA
>NC_051414.1:26966326-26967257 GCF_015228065.2 Penaeus monodon
CCAATTTCGCCTTCCAGAAGTGCAATATGACACAAGAGTCTCTCTCGTGTTGCCCTTTCGACGTGACCAGACTGCGTTACAAGGGTGGGGACCAGCTAAGCCTCTCGCTGGTCCTGAGGGCGTAACCCGGTGTCTCTGGGAGGGACCGATTATCACCCTTATGCCGCCTTGGTCTTAAGGTCCATTCCGGGGCCGGGCGGGATAAGATGGCGGTAACTCGAGATGGCATTGTGAGTTATTATGGTGTTTATATGTGAATGTTTTATAACTCATTATAGCTTCGAGTTAAGGCGTTAGAAAAAGGTACACGGTCATAAAAATCGTTATCTGTAATTTTTTCTCGAAAGATAAGAGCATGGCGGACAAGCCCCGAGGAGAAGACACTAGGCTTGTCGACTGTTCCAACGAAATGGAAGAAACATAAATTCGTTGATACGGAGGTCGATCACCGGACAAAACAAAAGAGGATCGGGAGCCTCACAAGTCATTGTATCGAGGCGTCTTCTCTTATAGGGTTAGATGGCGCCTTAGAGAATTCGGCCGGGTCCTGATTCGACTGTTTCACAAATATGGCGTCGCCCACATTTAACACAGCCATTTTTTTATTGACGGGTGTCGTAAAATAATGATTATGACAACAGCCTGCATGATTTACGCTGTTGCTTTTTTATTGTCGTTGCTAATCCGATATGAATAATGGGTTGATCATTCCGATAATTTATTGACACAATATTTATTGGAGTCAGGAATGCCTTTGAGCATGTTATTACATTACTAATAGAGAAATAACCAAACGGATTTTGTATTAATGATAATAACAGCAACAAAAACAATGGCCTAGATTCCCCGTGGCGTAAGGTTATTTTATTATTAACTTTTTGCTTTCAGTGACGAAAGGGAGAAAATTCCTTGTTCAAATAACACTTCATCG
>NC_051414.1:26967672-26968109 GCF_015228065.2 Penaeus monodon
TGCTTGTGTTACTTCACCTCGCGACCTTAATTAATAGATGTAGGTCATTGCATTACGTCATCCATTGCTTTTCGCGTGTGAGGTAAAGTTCATTTATCATTCTCACACATCAGAAGTGATTTAATCGTGAATTCGGTAATAATTATATAAATATTTTAAATACGACGGGTATAAAACAATTACTTTTGGAGGCAGAATATTATGATTTCTAATGATATTGATGAATGTTTTAATAATGGAGCTGCTAATAGCCATGCTGATCATCAGACCAACGTATTAGAGATAAATATATCAAAGATATTAGACTTCAATAAAAAATTATAATATTGATGACATAATGCTTATTATTTTGTTGCTGATAAGGATGATATGATGGAGAATATACTATAAACTGGATATTAAACTATATCAGATTACAGTGCCGATGATGATTCGTG
>NC_051414.1:26968296-26968507 GCF_015228065.2 Penaeus monodon
TATTAATAGTTTCCAAACCAAAAAATGAGCGCCTGCTGGGGTAAAGATCGATCCAAAGGCAAACAAACAAGTCATTTGATAAACAACAGGAAGATCGAGGATGATAAAAAAAAGAAAAAAAAAAAGAGCGAAGTCGATCTAAAAACAAAAACAACAAAAAAAAAGGGAAAAGAAAAGAAAAGAAAAGAAAGTATAAATACACACACACAAC
>NC_051414.1:26968739-26968809 GCF_015228065.2 Penaeus monodon
TCCTCAACAAGAACAATGATAATAATTCCCAAAGCAAAAAAGAACCCTCCCCCCTTCCCCCCTCCCCCCC
>NC_051414.1:26968828-26970094 GCF_015228065.2 Penaeus monodon
TCTGGCCTGTACATTAGCTCGATCTAAAAACCCTTCGTTGCAAAGATGGCTTAGCGCTCAATTATACCTGATCTTGATTTTTTATTAATGCCAGCGCCAAATGGTTCCCAAAATGCATATTCAAAGCGGCACTAATTCGGCACTCTTAGGCCAGTGCCAGAGGGAGGGGGGGGGGGAAGATGTGGGGTTTATGGGGGTGTGGGAGGGGAAGATGGGATGGGTGGGGTGGGTGGGGAGGGGGGGAGGGGGGGAAATGAGGGTGATGGGGAGGATGTTGAGTGTGTGTGGGGGGGGGGGGTGAGGAGGAGGGGGAGTTGGGGGAGTGAGGATTTGATGTGGGGGGGGTGGGGATGGAGAGTTGGGGAGGAGGGTGATGATGGGGAGTTGGGGGGGGGTAAGGATGGGGAGTTGGGGGGGGGAGTTAAAGTGAGGAGAGGAGTTGAGGGAGGGTGATAAGAGAGAAGGGAAGGGGGGGGTTGTGGTAAGATGGGAGAGTGAGGGAGAGTAAAAGGGAAGGAATGAGTGGGGGGAAAAGTAGGGGGAGTAAAAAGGGGAGAGGGGATGGGGAGGGGATGGGGATGGAGGAGGGGAGGGGAGGGGGGGGGGAAGGGTGGGAGGAGGGGATGGGAGGGGAGGGGATGGGAAGGGGGGAGAGGGGAATGGGAAGGGTAGGGGATGGGAGGGGAGGGGAGGGATAAGGGGATGGGGAGGGGAGGGGAATGGGAAGGGGATGGGGAGGGGAGGGGAATGGGAAGGGGATGGGGAGGGGATGGGAAGGGGATGGGGAGGGGATATGGAGGGAATGGGGATGAGAGGGAAGGGGATGGGGAGGGGGAGGGGATGGGGAGGGGAGGAAAGTGAAGGAAATAGGGAAGGGAGGGGAGGGAGGGAGGGGGGGGAGGGGATGGGGAGAGTAGCAAGAGGTGTGGGGATGGGGAAGCTGGTAAGAAAGACGGGGAGAGGGAAGGACAGAAGGAGGAAGCGGGAAAAAGATAGAGACGGAAATATAAGAAGATAGGGAAGGAGGAGAGAGAAAACGAAAACAGGAGAAGGATAGAAAAAGGAAGGGGATGAAGTGGGAAGAACAGAAGTGAGTCATATAAAAGGAGAGGCGGTGGGGGGGGGGGATAACGGGGGGGATGGGGATAGGGGCTGGAGATCAGAGAAAATGGCATACATTTTAGACAGCGCGCATACCGATTTCATTATGCATGTACATCCGAAAAAAAAAACTCAAATTTGCCAGCGCGAAAACTCATCACGCGA
>NC_051414.1:26970358-26970691 GCF_015228065.2 Penaeus monodon
TAATCCTTTCCCCTTTTTTTTCTCCCTTCTCTTTATCTTCTCTTCTCTTCTCTTATCTTCTATTTCCCTCCCATCCTTGCCTCGTTTCCCTCTTCTTTAGAACCTTTTTTCTCCCCTTTTTCCCTTTCCTTTTGACTCCCCTTCCCCATCTTCTTTTCCTCCCTTCTTCCCCCTCTCCATCCTTCTTCTCCTCTACGTAATTCCAGGTGTGATTTGAGATGGTTTTGATAAATACATTTTCTATGTTCCTTTTTTGTGTCTTGAATCTCCTGTTAGCGCATTAGATTTTTTGTTGAACACAATGTTCTTACTTCACAAAGTGCTGATACCAAT
>NC_051414.1:26971360-26971429 GCF_015228065.2 Penaeus monodon
CCATTAACATTATCCTTATTCCTAATGTATTTTTTTCACTATACCATTACGTCATCATTCCACGTATCC
>NC_051414.1:26971569-26971882 GCF_015228065.2 Penaeus monodon
TCAGTTCCATTAAAATGCGTATTCTTATCACCTTGAATCTCACTATTTTACGTACTCCCATTCCTTCCATCATTACCATTATCACCATTCCTTGTTACCATGATTCTTCCTCTTCTCTCCTCCCTATCGAAAGCAGTACTGCCAACGTTCGTGCAGCGATAGAGAATATAGTTTCCAGACCCTTGCGACAGCTAGGGTTCCCTCCTTCCCTTGTGAGGACGCAAGAATCAGTGAAATCCTTGCCTGGAAGACGAGAAAAAAAATTGGTAGATTGGTAACACTTGTCATGTTGTTTCTTTTACGACGCTACACT
>NC_051414.1:26972952-26973267 GCF_015228065.2 Penaeus monodon
CGTATATAATGATATGTGTTCATCAATACACATCTAATATATACCTACTAAAACATCATTTATTCACATACCCTCCGAGAACACCCACTTAAACCACGCGAAATAAACAAAACACTCGCAATGAATAAACGTTGCACTGTGTAAGTAATCTATTGCAGAGCTACCTTTGCAATCACCGCCAGTCATATACTCTATTCAATTATAATGAAAACAACAACAGAAAAAAACAAACAATGAACCTGATTTACTGTCGTTTACTGAAAGTCTAATTTAAAGCTGAGAGTTGCAATATTAGCCACTTTTCACGCAGGAATT
>NC_051414.1:26975889-26976367 GCF_015228065.2 Penaeus monodon
CTGCGTGCCTGTACCATTTGTAATCAGTTGTATGAATATCCCTACTTACATTCTCTTACACGTTTCTTAATAACGAAGGAAAGAAAGAAAAATAAATCATACATACATAATCACACATAGTTATTGCCACTTGTTTTTATTTACAATCGATCAGTTGGCCACTTAAAATGCTTATTTCTTATATATAGCATGTTTATAAATGTATGCATGCGTGTTAGTATACCACGGCGTAGAAATTTCGTCATGAAAACGAAATTGAACTAGAAATATTAACATGTTTACAGAATATAGATTATGTTTAATACAAAATGTTATCAGGAATCAGTCATATTATCAATATTGATTTAGGTCGAAATAAACAGACAGCTTGGTGTTGTGACCTTTCTAGAGCAATTCAAAAATTATTACGTAAAGACTGTCAAATTCTTCAAATGAGTTGAACGAACTATAGTTTGGTCATAGGTTATATATTATGCAA
>NC_051414.1:26979094-26979578 GCF_015228065.2 Penaeus monodon
GGCTTCAGACGCCTCATCCAGCCGCGGCCGCCCGGGCGAAGCGCCTTGCAATCAGCCCCAATATCTTGAGAAACAGCCAAGACCAACGACCTTCTGGAACCTCTCCGCGTCGTAGAAATATTATCTGCATTTTCGTTCAACAACATATGATATGCAAATTGCGTCCCCACGATTTGCGTGATCAGTTTCCTTTTACAGTTTTATGTGTTTTATATTGCTCACCTCTGTATACAAAGGAGATACGTGAGGATGCTGGGCGTCGGGGTAACTCGCTGGTGAAGGACGAGGCATATGTAGTCTTATGTGGGATTATGTTCATGTGTTCGGGGATCGGGGGTTGGGGGGGGGGCAGGGGCAAATATGGGATGATTCGGAGGAACTTTAGATGTGCAGTATATAAAGGTACAACGTATATGCACGCGGGGGGGAGACAGATGAGAAAATATACATTATTCGATGCGGGATAAATTCTGTTCGTTCAGGA
>NC_051414.1:26979596-26979714 GCF_015228065.2 Penaeus monodon
AGATTTGGTTACATGTTAGGCATTTTTGAAAGTAATTTAAGGTATTTTGTTTTTCTCTGTTGGAAAATATGATGATGAAAAAAATGGTATTTGTACGCGTAGATACTAAGGAATGCAG
>NC_051414.1:26979866-26980208 GCF_015228065.2 Penaeus monodon
GTGAGAATACAGACACACACACACAAATCTCTCATCTTAATCTCACTTCACTCACCATAATGATCCTTGATGATGCGGGAGATAGAGAGAAGATACAATAATATTTATAGGAAGGGAAGCTGTGATCTAAAAAAAAGGGGGGGGGGATAACGTAATATCAAAAAGGCATTTTGTGATTTATATCTTATATTGATTTTTTTATGTGAGATATATTTCCTGTGTGATACTTTTTCTGTGAAATATATTTCCTGTGTGATTTTTTTGGGAAATATATTCTCTGTGAGATCCATTTACTATGAGATATATATATTGCTCTGAGATAGATTTGCAGTGGTATAGATA
>NC_051414.1:26981536-26981667 GCF_015228065.2 Penaeus monodon
CTACCTCACTTTCAATAAGATATGTCGGTTATTATCTGTTAAAATATTCTAGGGTGTAATGTGAATAACCTATGTTATATGAATGATTCATTGTATGTTCCTGCTTTATAGTATTTTGGATATATCATGTG
>NC_051414.1:26982088-26982245 GCF_015228065.2 Penaeus monodon
TCACTTAATCACTTATTACTTTAATTGTTCTAAATCACCATCAGTATCATTATTACCTCCCTCCTTTTTCATTCTTTCTGTTTTTAAGATTCTTTTTTTCTGAATCTCTCAATGTATAGATGATATTATATATTAGTTTCATTTATAGATCTAAATT
>NC_051414.1:26982662-26983019 GCF_015228065.2 Penaeus monodon
GGCGGGCCTCCATAATAAAGCAGAGAAAACTGTGATGATAAATCCTTGACGGACAGCCGGGGGGCCGCAAGACTCGGCTCAGTCAGCAAGTCATGTAAGCAATTATCTCTCCCTCAGTGGCCGTGACGGGCATTACAATTTGTCCAGCAGTTGGCCCTTTCCCCTTGCGAGGCCATTTAGCTCTGACACCTTCCCGGTTCCCTCTCACTTTACTCGGACCGGAGGATTTCCCTCCAAATCAGAGTAATGGCGAGTCCCGTGAGACTGCTGTGTGTAATATTCGAAACGTACATACATTCATTCACACGCATGTCTGCATGGAGCTTCGAACCCCTTTCCCAGGGCAATCTCAAAGGG
>NC_051414.1:26983047-26983148 GCF_015228065.2 Penaeus monodon
CAACCTCTCAATTTTTCCCCTCCGTATCCCCGGCATTTATAGTTTTAATCCCGCTCTCGCTGCCCCGGAGTCATATTTTATATTCGCGATCCCTTCCTTAT
>NC_051414.1:26983267-26983805 GCF_015228065.2 Penaeus monodon
TTTTCTCCTCTTTCGACTCATGATCCCTCAGACCCCAAACACAGCGGCCATCATTAGTACGGAGTCACGTGACCGCCCCAGGCTCGCCACGTGCGCCGCCCTCGCGCCCACGTGGCAGGAATAGGGCGTGACCGCTCGGGGAGGCATATGACAGATAGTTCTACTTACGCCCGTCACCTCCTCGCCGGTTACAAGATAAACTGCGGCGGCCTTCGCTCACAACGGAAAGGGAAACCGTATGTTATCTTTATATGGAGATGTTTCCTGTGCTGCAGGCCTATTTGCTGGGAATTGATATCGAGTCTTTTGTGTTGTAGTTCTGTGTGCGTTGGGTTTCCATATTTCTGGAAAGTATTATTTGGAATAAGTCTGTTCTACATCTCTCTAATGTGGCGTGATTGGCCAAGTATTAATTTCGTCACAGCCGTCCCCATTGCGACTGTGTAAGTTTATATATGGATGGGTGTATACATGTTATATACGGAATGTATCTGCAACATAATATGTTTTAACATATTAGAAGATACCCTAATATTAC
>NC_051414.1:26984655-26985608 GCF_015228065.2 Penaeus monodon
CCTCTTTTCCATAATAACGTTCGTCGATATGAAATATGATGCAGCGACAGCGCCGGATTCGCTCCGCCGTAAATCTTGGTAATCCTTCCGATATACATACGCTAATGGGGGTGTTTAGGGGCCATGGGGGGTGGGGGGTGGGGATGGGTGGGGATGGGCGAGAGGGGGAGGGTGGGTGGGGATGGGTAAGGGATGGTGGAGGGAATGGGATAGTGGAGTTTTGAGTGGGGGGGAAGTGGGGATGGGTGGGGGTATATGGCGAGAGGCTGAAAGTGGATGGAGGAAGAAGATGGGGGGGGGGGGGGTAGGAATGTGGATATGGTGGTAGATGGAAGAGGATGAGGGTTGATGGGGTAGATGAAAGAGGGGGGGGGTGAGGGGGGGAAGTGGATAGGGAAAAGGGAATAGAGGTGGACGTTTAAAAGCCATTGGGGGATGTCGAGTGGATGGGGATGTGGAGGCCAGAAAGCGGATAGAGAATGTGGAGCAGAAGGGGAATGGAGGGTGGATTGAATAGGGGGGGGGATAAGTGGGGATGGGGGAGGGATAGTAGAAGGGTCTAGTTAAAGAACGAATGGGGAATGGGTGGAGAGAGGATAGGATAGAGAGTGGGATAAAGAGGAGGGATGAGAGATGAGGAGGAGAGTGAGGAGAAGGGAGGGGAGAAGAGGAATGAGAGATGGGGAGGAGAGTGGGAGAAGGAAGGGGAGAAGAGGAATGAGAGATAGGGAGGAGAGTGACAGGAGAGAGGAGGAAGTGAGGAGAGTGAGAGGAGAGAGGAGAAATGAGAAATTGGGAGGAAAGTGAGGAGAAGGGTGAGAGGAGGGATGAGAGATGAGGAGGAGAGTGGGAGGAGAGAGGGGGAGGGAGGAGAGAGGGGGAGGGAGAGAAGGGGATAAGAACGAAGCGTGGGAAGAAATACCATGTTTCTGCCATTGTTTGTTTTGTGTATA
>NC_051414.1:26985645-26985866 GCF_015228065.2 Penaeus monodon
ATAGGAAGAGAATGGATAAAGGGAGAGAAGAGGGAACACAAAGACGAATAATCAAAACAAAAGAGACGGAATATGGAGGAATAGAGAGCAGTAGAGGATAAAGAAAGGAGGTAGCATAGGATAGATAAAATCTGCACATATGCAAAAGGGAGAAAAAAAGAAAGAGAGAATGAAAGATAGAAAAGGCGACAAAAGAAAGTATGATCGTTGTTGCGAAGGAG
>NC_051414.1:26986011-26986240 GCF_015228065.2 Penaeus monodon
TATTATGAAACAAAATACGAAACTGGAGATAGCGAAAGACGTAAGAACGATATGAAACATCACATATAGAAAAAAATGGAAATAAAACAAGAAAAGTAAATGGAAAAACGAGGGAAGAGAGACAAAGGAAAACAGGAGAATGGCTAAGAGAAAATGAGAAAATAATTATAGATTATATGTCGAAAGAGCAAACAGCATAAGCTCGATAAAGAGGACTAAGCGTTGAACT
>NC_051414.1:26987943-26988341 GCF_015228065.2 Penaeus monodon
CCCACCTACACTTTTTTAAAAAAAAAATAGCGATAAGCGAGATTTAGGGGCCCAAGAACTATTCTAGAAAGACCATGAAAAAAAGCCCAAAAAGAAATACAAAAAGAAGAAGAAATAGGATTTTGACAGATCATCAAAAAAACTGACTAGGGGAATAAAACTTTAAAATGGGAAGATAAAAGAACTTCAGAATACAACCACAAAAATTTGAACCCCGAATGACCGACATAAGCCAAAACCAAAATTAAAATAAATGATGAAAAAACAATAATTAAAAAACTGAAAAAAAATCAAATAAAAAAAAAAAAATTAAAAAAAAATAAAGACTAAAACAGATTCTTCCTACCACAAATTTTACCACTGACCAAACATTATTTTAATCAATGGATGGCAATTAA
>NC_051414.1:26989212-26989278 GCF_015228065.2 Penaeus monodon
CAATCTTTCCGCCTTTGGCTTTCTTTCTTAAAATATAAAAATAAATTTCTTTTTCTTTTTTCCCCC
>NC_051414.1:26989516-26989588 GCF_015228065.2 Penaeus monodon
TATTAATATATATATTAATATATATTAATAAAATTTTAAAATTATTTATTTTATAAAAAATTATTTTTAAAT
>NC_051414.1:26990737-26990890 GCF_015228065.2 Penaeus monodon
TGAAATAAATGAAGTCGGAGATAAGCCCTGAAGCGATATGCAAGTCATCCTTTTCGAGGGAATGGTACGGATGGAAGCACAGTTGCTGGTCATTTGTTTGTATCGGGAAGTGCATAGTGTGGCTGGGAAAAAATAGAACTAGATCTGTATATA
>NC_051414.1:26991118-26991599 GCF_015228065.2 Penaeus monodon
GTTCTATTTTTTCCCAGCCACACTATGCACTTCCCGATACAAACAAATGACCAGCAACTGTGCTTCCATCCGTACCATTCCCTCGAAAAGGATGACTTGCATATCGCTTCAGGGCTTATCTTCGACTTCATTTATTTCAGTCATAAATCGTGTCATAATGTTAATACTCCATAACATCGACCTTATGACGAGCAAACGTTCTCTCGCATTATCAGAAATCATGATTTATTCACGTCATCATTTAGCTTTGCAATGGCAGGATTTATGTTAACATGTACGCTTACCTTGATGATATCGTATGCAAATTAGTGAGATGCTGAGACACAGATGGCTGCGGGAGAGCTCTGTGGGAGAGATGCGGGAGAGGGGGGAAGGGGGGAAGGATGGGGAGAGGTGAGGGAGGGATGGGGGAGGTTGGGGAGTGAGATGTAGAGGGGTAGAGGATGGGGAGGAATGGGGGAGGTTGGGGAAGATGATGTAT
>NC_051414.1:26991945-26992032 GCF_015228065.2 Penaeus monodon
AAAGAGGGGAAATGGGAGACAGAGAGACATATGCTCTGCGCAAACAGGGACGCGAGTTCAACAAATGCACGTAAGTATAAATCCCTT
>NC_051414.1:26992101-26992190 GCF_015228065.2 Penaeus monodon
GGCGACCCCTTTCACCCCCCCCCTCCCCCCAATACAACAGTCATACATACACACAAACAATCCCCTTTTCCCAGATGAACCCCTCACTG
>NC_051414.1:26992481-26992648 GCF_015228065.2 Penaeus monodon
GACCTCTAATTTCGTCTTTCTCTCTGCAAAGATGTGATTAATCATTTCCGTGATTGATTGATTGACCTTATTCCTGGCCATTAATTATCTTAATGAGGTTATCATACTAATGATGTTCTTGATGGCGGGACTCAAGTACGCTCTCTTCGTCTTCTTTCTGCTGAATG
>NC_051414.1:26994957-26995028 GCF_015228065.2 Penaeus monodon
TGTGCGCTAAAACACAAACAAATACAGCAACAGAGATCCATCAAAAGAACGATAAAGTGCATACTCACCAG
>NC_051414.1:26995053-26995180 GCF_015228065.2 Penaeus monodon
CAGGCGAATAAACAAATGGAAGAAAAAGACGGAAACAAACATGGCTCCCCCTCCCCCCCTCCCCCCCATTCCCTCCTAAAAAAATAGGAAAGGAAAAAATCAGCACATAGCCCAAAGAAATTGTTAA
>NC_051414.1:26995359-26995438 GCF_015228065.2 Penaeus monodon
AAGACTCAGCTATGAACAATATTCGTTCAACAGACCAATACTTCGATGTAAAACTTGGCTGCCGAAGGGTAGTAAATCC
>NC_051414.1:26996308-26996609 GCF_015228065.2 Penaeus monodon
AGTGTCAACAATGAACACCGGAGAAATAAACAAAGCAATTACACTTAAATAACAGGTCATTAAATCATTTGGGAATTTTAATTACGATTCTAATCAAAGAAACAATGAGAAAATATTCATTAACCTTTCATTAGCAAGAGTATTTCATTTTATTCTCATCAATGCATCGATTCATTGATATCTGGAATTGTGTTTATTCGCAGACATTTACTTTTTACATCAACATCCACTCACTTCAGTTTTTTCCTTTTCTTTCAGTATCCCCTCGTTTTTTGCTGTTTGATTTTTTTTTTTTTGGGGG
>NC_051414.1:26997426-26997498 GCF_015228065.2 Penaeus monodon
CAAAACGTAGCCAATCTAATACTGAAACAGAAAAAGTGAGTGAGAGAAACATCGAAACGGGCGAGAGCACAG
>NC_051414.1:26998587-26998797 GCF_015228065.2 Penaeus monodon
TAAAGCGAACAAGCAGAACATTTATCAGACTGACACCTCCTCCATCACATCACCAACACTTCAAAGTTGTGGTGGAGAACCATTTGTCAGCCGAGCGCCTAAGCCTCACACTTTCTCCAACACTATAGATTGTGTTCTTTGTTTCTTTTTTTGTTATTTGTTTGTGTTATTGTGTGTTTGTTGCTTTCGTGCATGTACCTCAATTTACTG
>NC_051414.1:26998897-26999005 GCF_015228065.2 Penaeus monodon
TGCGCTGTACCTGTCTTTGTAATTCGTTTACTTGCTTTTATTGTGTGCATATTTGTGTTTCTTGTCCTTATGTGTATGTTCAATATGATCATGTTCATTAATCGCTTC
>NC_051414.1:27000150-27000329 GCF_015228065.2 Penaeus monodon
AATTTCCAGAGTAAATGTAACGGTTTTTTAGAGACCCTTCCTTCAAACATTTGAATTTCCCCCTATAACGGTCTGGCGGACCCTCTTCAGTAAATTCGGTTTTATTCAGTATTAGTTTAATATTCCAATTTATAAGCTTTATTTCCCTTATGCCGCTGTTATTTCAGAGTAGTTTGCAT
>NC_051414.1:27000525-27000617 GCF_015228065.2 Penaeus monodon
TTTTTTTACATGTTCACATTCAATATCAATTTGCCTTCCGCCATACCTGCTCCCCTCGAAAATAGCCTATGCAATTTTTGGTCACACCGGGA
>NC_051414.1:27001339-27001438 GCF_015228065.2 Penaeus monodon
ACTTCAGTCCAGCTTCATCTCAATGCTCACTTGTACACTTCAGTTGCACGAACCTTGGTATTCTATGTTCTAGCCTTGCAATCGGTTGTTGCACATTTT
>NC_051414.1:27002146-27002578 GCF_015228065.2 Penaeus monodon
TTATGCATATTCCTGAATATGCATACGCATTGTGTCTCTGCATGTCTACTGGTTCTGGTTTATCAACCTGTCAGTCTTTGATCTTCTCTATCTTATCCCTTTTTACCCATATATCCATCTCTCCGTTTCCACATATCTTTGTTATCAATACTCATTTCTTTCCCCTTTATTTCTATCCTTCCCCCTCTGTTCCCTTCCTTTATCTCCTCCTCCTCTCTGTCTCTCTTTCATTCCTTTACCTCAAGCCTCCCTCAGGCACTTGTTTCCGCCCGCCTCTCTCCCTCGTTTATTCCATTCTTCTCTCTCTCCCTCCTTCGTAAACATCTTTTCTGTTCTATATTACTCCATTCCTTCTTGTCTGTCTTGTTCTATCTTCTTCGTTATTCTAAATTCTCTCGTTTCATGCTTTACATTCTCTCGGGGTCTGTCCTC
>NC_051414.1:27003169-27003613 GCF_015228065.2 Penaeus monodon
ATTCCAAACCTATCTTTTTGTATTGTTTCTCTCTACATATGTATTATCTGATTCTCTGTTCTCTTATTTCCTTCTCTTCTTTTTCCCTTTAGCGTTCCTTTATCTGAATTTTTCTCTCTCCTCTCTTTTTCTCAGTATCTCTGTCTTTCTCCCTTTTCGCATAACTTTTCCTTTTTTTCTTTATTTTTATCTCTGTTTCCTATGTTTCTCTTCTTAACCTTTTTTCTGTCTCTCTATTCGTCGTCCTTTCCTCCCTTTTCCCACTTCTTCATTCGTTTTATTTCTCCATAAATTCGTTGTCTCTTTCTCCCTTCGTTTCTCTTCCTCCTTATTCTCTTACCTTTCCATGTTCCACTATCTTTTTTTTCGTTTTTTCTTTCCCTTCTAATCGTCTTTATCGGGCTTTCTTTCTCTTCCACCTTTCGCCTCCCTATCCATCCTTTC
>NC_051414.1:27003717-27004336 GCF_015228065.2 Penaeus monodon
TTTTTTTCTTCTTCGTCCTCTTATTCCTCTTCTTTTTCTTCTTCTTCTTCTTTCTCTATCGATTCCCGTCTTCCCTAGCTCCCTCCTTTCTCTCCCTTTCTCCTCTTCCTCCCGTCGCCTTTATTCCTATTTTCTCTTTCGTCATCACTAAGCAATCCTCTTTCTCCCTTTCTCTCCCTTTTCCTCTCTTCCTCCCTATTTTCCCCTATTTTCATCCTCCCTATGCCACCCTCTTGCTCCCTTTCGCTTCCCTCTTCTCTCTTTCCTTCCTTCCCCTTTCATCCTCCTTTCACATTCTCTTTCTCCCTTTCTCTCCCCTCTTTTTCTCCTTTCCCTTTCGTCCTCCCTGTGCCATTCTTTTTCTCCCTTTCTCTCCCCTCTTTCTTTCCTTTCCCTTTCGTCCTCCCTGTGCTATCCTCTTTCTCCCTTTCTCTCCCCTCTTCCCCTCTCCCCTCTTTCCTCCGCGTCCCCTCTTGGCCATCCGTCGCGCCCCCTGTCCTTGTCAACTGTGTATTAAAGCGGTGCATATGTTTTTATCGAGTCATTTTCCGGTGAGCGTGTGTCGTTGTTTCCTCCCCTTCTCCTCTCCCCCCCCCATTTTTCCCCTTTTTCCACTTCC
>NC_051414.1:27004406-27004519 GCF_015228065.2 Penaeus monodon
TCGGTCTCCCCCTCTGACCCTCCCTCCCCCCTCCCCCGTTCCCCATTCGTGCACGGGTCTCTGTACATGATGTCACTTCTCTCCTTTCGGACTTCTGTAAGGGAGATGGAGGG
>NC_051414.1:27004968-27005050 GCF_015228065.2 Penaeus monodon
GAAAACCTTTATAGAAAGGGTCGGCTGAAAGTGGAATGCCTCTTCGCGCCCTTCTGTCACATCACTCATGCCGCTTCTTCCA
>NC_051414.1:27007139-27007823 GCF_015228065.2 Penaeus monodon
GCAAAATATCCGAACATCCTTTCAAGCCTCACATCCAGCTCATCCTATTCATCCTTGAATATGGTCCTCCTCCCCCCCCCCTTTACCCCCCGTGAAGTGTGATGACCTCCCCCGGGATATGCAAATTGATCACGTGACTCCCCTACGTTGATATTAATTACGGTGAGTAGCATGCCTCTTCCTCTTCCCCTTTTCTCTTTCCCCTCTCTCTTGCGCTTTTCTCTTTCCCCTCTTTCTTCCTCTTTATTTTTCCCCTTTCTTCTTCCCCTTTTCCTTTCCTCTTTCTTCTTCCCTTTCCTCCTATCCATTTTCCCTTTTGTCTTTGCTCCTTACCTTTTCCAGTTTTTTCTTTCCTTCCTATTTATCTTTCCTCCTCATCCTTATTATCTTTCCTTTACCTCTTTCCTCTTCCCCTTTTCCTTTCCTCCTCTTCACTTCTTCCCTTCGTTTTCTCTCCCTTCTCTCTCCTCCTCCTTTTCACTCTCCTCTTCTCTTTTCTTCTTCCTCTCTTCCTTTCCTTCTCCTTTTCGCTATTTTCCCTTCCTCTTCTCCTTCCCTTTCGTATCTTCCTATTTTCTTTCCCTTTTTCTTCTCTTCCTTCTATTTCCCCTTTCCTTCCCCTATCCTTCCCTTTTCTTTTCTTTTCCTGTTTTCTCTTTCCCCTTTCTATTTGTTCTTACAATT
>NC_051414.1:27008630-27008698 GCF_015228065.2 Penaeus monodon
AGATTGGTGACAAATGATGCAAGATTTATTTAATAACTTCTTCGTGATATTAACTCCCTCTCTCATCT
>NC_051414.1:27008903-27009023 GCF_015228065.2 Penaeus monodon
ACTAAACCTTTTTATTTCAATCCCCCCACCCCTACCCCCAATCCTACCTACTACCCCTCCCCTCCTCCCTCCCCCCTTCAAAGACTAATCGCTGGGGGGGGGGGAATGGGGGAATGGGAA
>NC_051414.1:27009226-27009336 GCF_015228065.2 Penaeus monodon
ACTTGCCCCCCCCCCCCCGTGTCCGTCGCCGTCACGCCATTAGGTCGCAATGAATATCAATTATTACGCAGATTTCGCCTTAAAGGATCCTAGCGAGAGTGTGATGTGTC
>NC_051414.1:27009779-27010082 GCF_015228065.2 Penaeus monodon
TATACAAATTCCAATATACTACACACACTCACAAAAACACCTTCTCGAACCACAGCAAATCTGGGAATATACAGCTGTATCGTCCATCAGAGTTTCTACTATAATTCGCACGTATATATATATATATTTTTTTTAATTTCTCTCTTTCCCTCTTAGATAATTGACGAACGTTGTCTTCATTTTTTTTTTTTCCTTTTATCTCCGCTTCTAGACATGTCTTGAGTGTCTCGTCAATGGAAGGGCTATGTTTGCTCGATTTTTCGTTTTTCGTGTGTGAATTCCGGAATGTGATTGGGGGTCGTC
>NC_051414.1:27010244-27010652 GCF_015228065.2 Penaeus monodon
TTACCTCTTACTCTATGAGAGACAAACAAACAAAGAAAAACAAACCACAAAGGAAAACAAAACCACAAAACAAATAAGCAAACAAATCTAAAAGATAAAGCAAACCATTAAAAAAAGATAAAGCAAACCATTAAACAAATAAAACAAACAACATTACCCTCCCCCCCCCCCAAAAAAAAGCAAAAAACAGCCATGTGTTGGTGTGTGTCCGTGCGCGTGAGGATGAAGGTGGGCGGAACCTTTAATAACATGTTGATAACGTGTCTCACGCTGGGAAACGTCATTCGAAATTATCGCTCGCTGCGGGGGGGTATCAGCCTCCTCCGGGCCCTGATAACAATTACCTTCTATTTACATCACTTTGGGATATTGAGTTATTACCGGAGACGGCTTCCTGTTACGCTCTCC
>NC_051414.1:27010862-27011376 GCF_015228065.2 Penaeus monodon
AGAAAAGGTAGGGTAAAGGGAAATAGAAAGGGGAAGGGTTTCTAAGGGATTTGGGGGAAAGGGTGAAGGGAGAAAGAAAAAATTGTGGCCTAAGGTTGGGGGAAAAGGGTGAAAAGAAGGAGGGGGAAGGATAGAGGGGGAAGTGAAGAGTGACAATACGGGCTGGAAGGATGGGGATAGAAGGCAAGTTGGAGAAATGAGGGAGATATGGGAGGGGGTGAGTGAAGGAGAGGGGGGGGGGTGCGAAGAGGAGCGGAGGGTGGAGGGAAAGGATTAGGAGAAAAGGGAGGAGAGAGTAAGGGTGTGGAGAAGAGGAAGAGAGAAGGATAGGAGAGAGGAATTTGACTAGAAAGAGGAAGGGATAGAGGAAGAGAGCGACAAAGGAGAGAGCATAATTTAGAAGAGAAAGAAGAAGAACGAAAGAAATAAAGAAAGAATGGGTCGGGAAAGGGAGGTATTGAAGGAAATGAAGGAAAAACACGATGGAAGGAGATATTGGTGGAGATAAAATGGG
>NC_051414.1:27011980-27012121 GCF_015228065.2 Penaeus monodon
GCAAATTTCCAGCAGTCCAGTTAATATGTACGTCTTCAGTTGCCAGTTAGGGTAATTCCGGTTGGACAAATCCGTACTTCCTTTCTTGTATCAAAAATCTCTCTGTTTCATCCCAGACGCTTTCCTGTTGTCCATTCAATG
>NC_051414.1:27012180-27012254 GCF_015228065.2 Penaeus monodon
GCATCCGCTGTTACTCTAAACAAAAAGAGGAATTGTGCATTCATTTCAGTACTCAATACCCTTTGTTTTCGTCT
>NC_051414.1:27012937-27013243 GCF_015228065.2 Penaeus monodon
GGAAGCATCATCTAATTACAATGCACAGAGCGGGCTTCAACCTGTGTCTTGCCCGGCCCCCAATTTCACACATGTCACTAACATGTTCAAGCCGCTCGGCCTCTCTTGGAAGTCCGACGGTTGAAAGGGGGTTTAGAGGGGTCATGGTGGAGGGGAGGGGGGTTCATGGTGGGGGGAAAGAGGGGGAGGAATACGAAAGAGGGAAGGGGGGATGGGGGCTCAAGGTGGGGGTGTCAGTGTGGGGAGAAAAGCAGGAGAAGCTGTAGAGAGGGAGGGAGAGGTTTTCAAATGGGGGAGATGGGGGTT
>NC_051414.1:27014511-27014715 GCF_015228065.2 Penaeus monodon
CTAAGTTTTTGCTATTTTATCACTATACACATTCAACCAGCACGTCTCTCTAGTTGCGGATTCATTCATCAAAATCATTACCATCATTTCATTCAGATCTTAAACACACCCGAAGGAATTTAAAACAGTGAGCCATAAAAAACAAAGAGAAAATGGGAAAAAACTAACCTTTTAGAAAACGAGTGCAATAAAACAGCGCGCCAG
>NC_051414.1:27014765-27015115 GCF_015228065.2 Penaeus monodon
GTGAAGAATCACGTTTTCAAAAATCAAAAAGTCATGTAAAGGTACGATTTTTATACCTGCTGGTTCTGGGCGATTTGAAGCGATCGCGAGGGTTCCGCCATGGCCCGATAACAAAGGCTGAGTGAAAGCGGGAGAAAAAAAATGGGGAAAAAAGTGAAATAAAAAATGGACAGGAAGCGTTCAAGCCCTTAATGAGGTGCCTCGCGGATGAAGCATATAGAAAACGGAACCCGGCGTGGCCCAGGCTTTGTTTGTTTGTTTGCCGTTGACGAAGGCGTTCGGGTGGATGGTTTGCATGTGGGTGCACGTAGCTCCTTTCTTTGGAGTAGACATGTGCAGGGCTTTATATA
>NC_051414.1:27015716-27015874 GCF_015228065.2 Penaeus monodon
AAAAAATAATATTTACGTCATTACCGCACATCTAAATTCTATTATCCTCATCAACATTATTTTCACCGAAAGAAAATCATCATAATTAAGTAAGAACACGTAGTTGATAATTTGATAATTTATAAATATATGATATGTTAATCAGGTAGCCTATTGGG
>NC_051414.1:27015937-27016113 GCF_015228065.2 Penaeus monodon
CACTATCAAGAGCAAACAAGAAATGATAATTATATTTAAAAAAAACTGATTTCGTACTAAAAGTGGATAAGTGGTAGAGTGGCACCAAGACAAAGGTGAAGTAAAGTGGATATCAAGAGTGATCATCCACAAATCGTTCGAGAAAGGGGAAAATGTGGATTACATTGGAGCTTGTC
>NC_051414.1:27016185-27016355 GCF_015228065.2 Penaeus monodon
GATGAGAGGAGAGAGGACGGAGCCCCGAGAGATGCACCCCGAAGATGAGTAGAGAAGAGCCAGAGGAGAGGTGAAGATCTTTTGAGTTTCTGTCGTGCTTCTGGTTGCGTTTTAGAAATCAATTACGTGATCTCAGCACTGTGCACGGAGAGACAGAGAGGACATCATAC
>NC_051414.1:27016657-27016879 GCF_015228065.2 Penaeus monodon
TCTACAGGTCACTCATGTCTTGCAATATCAACTTTGGTTCAGGTTTTCCGTGATTAAGAGCAACATTGCAACGACCGCAGAGTTAATTGACTCATAATGACTGTCATTGCAGAGCGGGTCCATGCTTGCAATTGCACGTTGGAAATACTGGGTTTTCTTGTATGTGTTTTCGGATTGTGTGATAGAGTGAGGTTATTAGGGTTAGAAATGTAGTTAATTGGG
>NC_051414.1:27018019-27018237 GCF_015228065.2 Penaeus monodon
AGCGTGTTCGTGAAATACTAATTATCATTTTCGTAACTGGTGGAAAATAATGGAATTTTTTTTCCCTCACTCGTTCCCAAATTAGTTCGTCGTTAACGCCAGGGTCAAAGGTCAGCTGCATCCAAGATCCACCGAAAAGATTAGAAAAAAAAGGGAAATAAGTGGAAGGCAATAATAGAAAAAAAAAATGTCGATTCTCTTTCTTTTTTTTTATTTTC
>NC_051414.1:27018733-27019175 GCF_015228065.2 Penaeus monodon
TTCTCTCGTCTGAGATGTTTGAATGCGCTGCTTCCTTTTCCCCTTTTCCTTTCTCTCCCCTTTCCCCTTTTTCCCCTCTTCCTCTTTTTCCCTCTTCCTCTTTTTCCCTCTTTCCCATTTTCGCTTGTTCCCCTCTTCCTCTTTTTCTCCTCATTTCCTTTTCCTCTCTTCCCTTTCTCCCCTTTCCCTCTCTTCCCCTCTTCTTCCTCTAACCTTCTTCCCCCTTTTCCTCTCTTTCCCCCTTCCCCTCTACCCTTCTTCCCTTCTACCCCCTTTTCTTTTCTTCCCCTTTTTCCTTCATCCTCCCTTTCTTCTCTTCCCCTTTCCCCTCTCTATTTTGACAAATAAATTCCAGTGTATTGTTTTCCTTCGTTTCATATTCATTCGTTTCTCTTCTCATATCCTTCTTATTTCTCTCTTTAATGTCATTTCTTTTCTATGA
>NC_051414.1:27019717-27019935 GCF_015228065.2 Penaeus monodon
GTTTTACAACGAAATAATCACTATGCAACTTTTCAAAGGGCCAGGTGCGTCCTGTCTAAAACCTGTCAAATCGGCTTTAACTGTTGACTGTTAAGAATTATCAAAGACTAGACTGGTTCCTTTTGTTGGAGCCGTTGTTACGCTGAGAGTCAATCTGTTCATGAAGTGAAAACACCTTGATAAAGTCTGTCGTTGAAGAAATTGAAGAAAGATGTCAA
>NC_051414.1:27020044-27021839 GCF_015228065.2 Penaeus monodon
TTCCATTAACTTCATCCTAATTTTACACAAAAAGACACACATACACTTACGCACATTCTGACATGAAAAATTACACCCTAGTCGAGACCTACAAACACATCCGTACACACTCACCTAAAACTATTCCCCACCCTTAACACATAAACTCAACCACCCACGCACGCACACACAATAAATCCAACATCATCTCCACACTCAGACATATAAGTTCCCATAAACATTAATATATCCCATCCCCCTCTCTCCCACACCTACACACACATCCACAAACACACACACAGACACAGATAGCCCACAAACACACACACAAGCCATAAAGCCACAAACATACCCTCTGTTCTAAACACAACCCACAGACATACCTCTCCCCACACACGCACAAGCATACAACCCGCATATCCCACAAGCCTACCCACACACACAATACACAACCCACAAACATGCCCACAAACTCACTAACCCCCACCCCACCCCCACACACAAGCCAGCCCAAACGCACACACAAACCGTAGTCTTACATATGAGTCAACGCTTCTCAGCTTTATGGAGGCGAGCACAGAGGAAGTTCTGACGCCATGCAGTTGGCTCCTAATGAGATAATACAAATGTAAATTCAACTTCGAGAGTTTTACTGCCATACGAAGTGCCTGGGACATTCAAGGAGGAACGGCAGTCGTCGCGAACGGCACAGACGAACGCTGGCTGTGGGGTGTGGGGGGGGGGAGGGGGAAAGAGGTGGGGTTGGAATAGGGAGATAGTGAGATTGGGATGGGGGGAGGTGGAAAGAGGGAGGGAGCTGGGGGAGGGGAAAGAGGGAGGGAAGGTTTAGGGGGAGGGGGAAGGAGCTGGAGGAGAGGGATGGAGGGAGATGAAGAGTGGGAGGAAAGGAGGGAGGCAGACAAGAGGCTTAGACGAACGCTGATGAGAGGGAAGGAGGGAGAAAGAGAAGTAAGGAAGCAAGTGAAGAGGAAAGAGAAGGGAAAAGGAGAGGGAGGTGAAAGGCCTTAGACGAATGCTCAGAGTAAGATGGAGATGGAAGGAGGGAGTGAACAGGTGAGGAAGGACGGAGGAATGAAAACAGTAAAGAGAGAAGAGAATAAACGGTAGAGGCAGGAACTGAGGGATGAAAATGTAAGTTTAGAATGCTGAGGTAGGGTAGGGAGAGAGGGAAGCCAATAAGAAGGAGAGGCAGTAGAGAGTGAGAGTGTAAACAATGGATGTTTACATGTGTACTGGTTAAGGCATGAGTGGGGGATAGTTCAAACACATCCAGCAGTAATTAGATCTATTGAAGAAGGAAGTATGCAAAGTGGAGCGGCAGGTAGACTGGCTGGAGTCAGGCTCTGGTCATATGAGCCGGAAGTAGTTGAGAGGCATGAAGACAGAGGGTGACTAGTTAGAGGCTTCCATTAGAGGCTTAGTGTGAGTGTGACCTACTCTAACCTTGATCATGGATATCTTTCATTCTTTGCATGGTCAGTACTAATGGTACTGGTGTGGGTCAAGGAACAAGGTTCCCTTTGTGTGGGGGGTATACATGTGAACAAACATTTGACCATGTGGGGTGGTGACAGCTAATATCCCACAGGTATGTCTTACCCAATACAAATATAAGCCTTTGTTGTTGACATCTGGTGGCAGCGGTGGGATAGTTCAAACACTGCCAATAACTTCGATTTAGTAAAGTAGGTAGTATGCAAAGTAGTGGCAGGAAGACAAGCTAGAGATAAGTGTTGGTTACTTGAGGTAGAAGTGTTGGGGAAACATAAAAATCCGAGCCCCTGTTCATTGTGGA
>NC_051414.1:27022759-27023354 GCF_015228065.2 Penaeus monodon
GATAGCGAAGACACTAGTTAGAGCTCCTCGAAGTGATATACAGACAACAAACAGCCTCTTTTCTCCTGGCAACTTTTTCGCCGTCAGAACAGTCATTAGTACATTTTTCGAGATCTAAGTAAGATTTATTCTCAAGCTCTAAGGAAGCCGATTAAACTACTTTATTTAGACGTGATATATTAACTTGATCATAAATCTGCATTTTTCACTTTTATGTTTATGTTTTTCTCTTTTGTGTGTGTGATTAGTTAAAGTTCGAAAAATATGTAAAGTCTATAAATTGTTCGTGAATCTTTTTAAAAATCTAATGACAGAATCTGGTGATTACTGACTATAGAGAGAAAAAAAAACTTAATGACTTTTGAAGCTAATGGCTCCTGAAATTAATTTTTTTTCCCTTTCTCTCTTTCTTTAAAATCGTTTAGAAATTGAACGAATTCATCCGACTATGATCGTTGGGATATGAAAGAAATGGAAGATGGGATAATGCGATTTCGTAACCATTCGTTAGATTTCATAATATTAAATGCATCGTTGTATAAGAGCTTATAATGTGTTTCACAATGCTGAACACCACATTCCTGCGAACGTGGCG
>NC_051414.1:27023896-27024028 GCF_015228065.2 Penaeus monodon
TGCAGTGCCACTTATTCCCCCAATTTCCTTCAATCGGATCCGATTCTCCCTTCAGCCTAAAGAGCTTCATTAAAAAGGATAAAAAAAAAAAGACGAGCCACAAGGACGAGACTTATACTTTACTTTAAAAAA
>NC_051414.1:27024083-27024373 GCF_015228065.2 Penaeus monodon
CACGATAGCCTGAGCTTTAATAAAAATGTTAATGAAGAAAAGGCTTGGAAAAGAGGTGGGGGGTGGGGGTGGGGGGGTAAGGGAGGGGGTGAGGGAGAGAGAGGGAAGGGGAGGGATTAGGGGATTGGGGAAGAAAGAGGGGGGAGGGGGGGGAGAAATGGGGTTCAGGAAGGGGGGTGGCGTAGGGGGGGGGGAAGGATGGATTCGGAAAAAAAGAATGATGGAGGGTCGAAGAAGGATGATGGGGGGGGGAGGAAGGTTTCGAAAGTTGGGGATCGAGTAAGGGGATT
>NC_051414.1:27024411-27024506 GCF_015228065.2 Penaeus monodon
AGACCTTAGAGGGGGTAGAGGGGAAGAATAAAAGAAAGGTTTCTAAGATTTCCGTAGGAGAGGGGATACATGAGGTCGAGTACGAGGGGACAAGG
>NC_051414.1:27024578-27024684 GCF_015228065.2 Penaeus monodon
TTCCCTTATCCCCCCCCCCAAAAAAAAAAGGAAAAAAGGAAGGATAATAAAAAATATATATATCAGAGAATTCCCAATTCTTCTCCTCCACCTCCTCCTTCTTCTT
>NC_051414.1:27024703-27024999 GCF_015228065.2 Penaeus monodon
TGTTGGGAGGAGGGGGATCCTCGTACAAAATATTCTTTATACCCCCCGAGTCTCATAGCTTGACACCCTTTTGCATATCTAATTGGTTTTTGATGTCTGAACTTTAATTAGGCGAAATTTTCGAAGAGCTTAATGAGCCGGCGGAGGTGGGGAAAGACCGGCATTAGAATTCGACATTAAGCCCGGAAAAGTTACATCAAGGGAGAGGAAAAATTAGCTAGGAGTAATCAAAGATTTTGTAATTAAGGGTCTGATATTATGAACGCTTCGCGGGGTTTGCGAAGGAGGGAGGCAAG
>NC_051414.1:27025432-27025817 GCF_015228065.2 Penaeus monodon
AGGATGTAGGAGAAGAGGAGAAGGCGGAAGGGGTTGAGAAAGGGGAAAAGGTGGATGGAGAAAAGGAGAGGGAGAAGATGGAAATAATGAAGAGGAGAAAGGAGGATTGGAGAAGAGGAAAGAGAAGTGAAAGGAAGGAGGAAGATGAAAAAGGAATGATTGGGAGGGTCGATAGAAAAGCAGAAGAAGATAAGGAGGATAAAAGGGGAATAGAAGGGAGAGGGAGAGAGACAGCAGAGGAAGGAAATGAGGAGGAGGAGAGGAAGGAGGAGGAAGGATATGAAAGAAAGAGAGAGGAAGAAGGAAGGAAGTAGAGAGAAATAACAATAAAGCATAAAAGACCGTTCAGAATATAACAAGAAGAACACCGTAGACAACATAAGAA
>NC_051414.1:27025905-27026133 GCF_015228065.2 Penaeus monodon
GGTTGTAAGAAGAAAGAAGTGAAAAATAAAAAGGGAGAAGAGAATAGGGGAGAGGAGGAAGAATGGAAACAAAAAACGAAGATAAGGAGAAAAGAAAGACGGAGAAGATATATGGAAACATATGATAAACAGAGAGAATAAGGAAATAAAATACAAGAAGAAATGGGAAGTAAAGACGAACAGATAAAGAGGAAAGGAAAATAAACCGGATCAATACACAGCCGATAA
>NC_051414.1:27026196-27026485 GCF_015228065.2 Penaeus monodon
GACGAATAGGGGAGGGGAAGGGCAAGAAGAACGGCGGGGTAAGCAGGGAGGTAGTAATTTTTTGCAGTCTTTGGATACTTTTCTTTAATTAGAGCCGAGAGACCAAAAATTGCTGGAATATTGATTTTCCAAGAGCCCATTCTGAAGTGGAGGAGGAATTTATTTTCATTGCGCTCTCAGCCTTCTTTTGTCTTGGCGGGAGAGGCTAAGACAACGCTTCATAAAGATTTATCGTTTATATTTTCCCTTTCATTCACTTGCGTAAGAGGAATTTCTAAAATAAGACACG
>NC_051414.1:27026531-27026909 GCF_015228065.2 Penaeus monodon
TCATTCATAACGTACACACAACAAAAGTACACTCGAACAGGCGAAACGAGAATCCATTCTAGCCGATAAGCATCAAAAGCATGTACTTGGTCGTGATTGGCTCCCGCTAGACCAATAAGCGAGCGGGAAATATGACTCGTGATCATAACTCATCTCACAGGTAACCAGCCGACCAATGAGAGACGCTGAAACAAAACGCTGCTTATGATAACCGTGAAATCTGAATACGTTGATGGTCGATTCACCAATGAGAGAGCTCAAGTATGGAATGTGATATTCATTTTGCATTTTCTTGTGAGATAAAGATTAAATATAAATGAATGATTAGATTGAAAGATTGGAAGAAAGAGAGGAGGTATGGTAGGAACGTCTCTGAGA
>NC_051414.1:27026928-27027074 GCF_015228065.2 Penaeus monodon
CAGCGTGCTATGTTCTTCAAAGGTGATCCCTCTGCGAAAGGTCGAGATGATATCAGAAATGTCATTATATAAATATGGCCATTATATGAATGAGAAATCTTTACACGTATCATAATACCTGGTTCCGCGTGGGTGCCCGTGTGTGA
>NC_051414.1:27028965-27029812 GCF_015228065.2 Penaeus monodon
AGGTTGGATACTTCCTAAGGAAAAGGAAGAGGGGAGGAGGGTGACTCCAAGACGTTTCGTATGACGTAAGGATGGTCTAGACGCGCCTTCTAAGACGTCTGAAATTACGCAACGGGCAGCCAGAGACGACCCTGAGATGTTAAAGGAGACGAGGCGACCCTGCACTCTAAGGGTGAAACAAGCGAAGAACTACAACAAAGGGAAATAGATAAGAATTGAATCAGTGAATAATGATAAATTGATATTTAGATATAAATAAATCGCCTTGATTGACGTTAGGACGAAACAAACGAAGAAGTTGAATAATAACAATAAATGTTTAGGAATAGAGGTAATGAATGATAAAGGTGAATGAGTATTTAAAAAATGATCAGTCGCCTTGGTTGGCGTAAGGACGAACTGAACCCCATCCCCTCAGACGCGTTAGTTGATGTCAGGACGGAACGAATCCGCCCCTAAAAGGCCTTGGTTGGCGGAAGGAAGGACCCCCCCCCCCCCAAGACGCACCATTTGACGTAAGGGCGACCGAAGAGAACCCGCCTCTAAAACACCCTTTTTTGACGTCGTGTTGATTCGAACCCTTTGCTAAGACGCCTCAGTCGACGGAAGGAGGAAGGAACCCGCCCCCTGGTGTGCCCTGTTTTGACGTAAGGACCAAGCGAACCCGCCCATAAAACGCCCCACATCACACAGGGACGAAACCCGCCCCTAGGCTACACGATTTGACCGAAGCGAACCCGCCCCCAAGACTCCCTATGTGACGTAAGGCCAGGCCGAACCCGCTGCCCAAAGGCGCTCCCGCACGACGCGCCGAGGAGGAGTCCCGAGGCCGAACCTCCCACCCCAA
>NC_051414.1:27029875-27030507 GCF_015228065.2 Penaeus monodon
GAGGTTTTGGAAGCGACAGCGATCCCGACCGAAGAGTTCTTGGATCCGGCGCTATCTCCCCCACAATATACAACCCCGGCCCACTCCTAGCTATAACTTTTAATTGCTGTAATTTATTATCTCCCCTAATGTGCCATCCTCCAACACGGAACATAACCATTAAGGCTTATCACAAACGCGCGTCGAAAAATCTTGATCCTTACGACGGGCCGCTGTAGGAGTCATGTTTGCGTGTCGTTTTGGATAGACTGTCATTTTTATTAACCAAATCATCCAAATATACTGGAGACCGATGTAAATGACAACGGTACTTAACCCTGAACGAGCGGGGAGGAAGTCGACCCTTACGACAGCCCGGCGGAAGGGCGAAAATAGGCGAGCAACAAGTGGAGAGCGACCCGGTGTGACAAGTAAATATTAGCACGGAGTCTGTGTGTCTTTGTTCGACGAATTTACGATACGGTGCTGATAAAAAGGGCATAGCCACCTAACAGCGGAGGTTCGGAATGCGCACGCCACCTCTCCCCCGCCGATGCCCCATGCCCACATTTCATACGACGTGGGTGGCTCGCAGACCCGGAGAAAACCGACCCTAAATGACGGCATAAAATCATCTCGAAAACCCCCGGTCT
>NC_051414.1:27031261-27031359 GCF_015228065.2 Penaeus monodon
CACACCCAACCCCACAATAGTAGAAAGACGCCCTCACTCAAGCGGGCGTTTGAGAATGGGCGCTGAAGAGGGTGACGCATTCCAGCTGACCATCAAAA
>NC_051414.1:27031616-27031736 GCF_015228065.2 Penaeus monodon
GTCCGTGCCAAGGCGGTTGGGCAGCGGCGTCGAGGCTTCAGTGGCGATATATATCTGATTTTCACTTTCTTATGTAGGTCCAGAGACGTGTTGAGTGAGCCATAGGGGTTTCATTAGAGA
>NC_051414.1:27032719-27033154 GCF_015228065.2 Penaeus monodon
TACAATTAATTTCAATGAATGTATATTGGATTAAGCCCAAAATAGCTATTCTGAAGGACAGTTAATGTGTAGTAAAGTAGATATTCGCAGGAGTTTATGTGGATGGTAGATTGTAGATTAGAGATTACTCAGATGCAAGAGGATAGGGGTGGAGGGGGAGGGAAGAAGGGAGGGGTGGAGGAGAGGGAAGGAGAAAGGTGGAGAGGGAAGGGGGGGATCTGAAGGAGGAGAGGGAAGGAGAAAGGTGGAGAAGGAGGGGGGGGGGGAAGGAGAGGGAGAGGGGATTTGAAGGAGGAGGGGAAGGAGGAGGGAGGGGGGTGAGGGTGGGGAGGGACATGAGCAGGGCGAGGGGAGGAACTTGGTTGAAAGGAAAAGGTTTTTAAAAACATTATAGCTGTGGCGACAATTTGTCTTCTATGTAATGTGTGGTCATCC
>NC_051414.1:27035571-27035706 GCF_015228065.2 Penaeus monodon
ATTCCTAGTTTTACTTCTTTATATCAAAGTGTACCATTAAACTCTTACCCTTTTCTATGTTATCATCAAGCACTGTGTTACCAAAGACTAAACATGATAAGATAATAAGATATTAATTCTCAGAAATGAATTCAT
>NC_051414.1:27035885-27036004 GCF_015228065.2 Penaeus monodon
TCAAATGAGCTCCGCCGTTGAAAGTTACCTCTGGCTTATCAGTAATGTTATCTTGATTCGAGTTGCAGCCGTTCTTATCCTGCAATTGCAGGTCATGATATCCGATGAGTGATGACGAA
>NC_051414.1:27036391-27036563 GCF_015228065.2 Penaeus monodon
TCTAGCTTCCATTGTGATGTATGGCAGACACCAGTGCTACAAATTATCCCCGAGCCGTATATCAATGTACATCAGGAGATAAGGGAAGGCATCCCGGTCTGATGTATCGTTGTCCGGAAAGATTATAAGTGAATGATGGAAGACACTGGGCCTCTGGAGACGCCATTGCCGC
>NC_051414.1:27037078-27037147 GCF_015228065.2 Penaeus monodon
CGCTGGTTCACATCACTTATAAGGCGACTGGAAGAGGATGTGATCTGACTCATTGGCATCGAGGGGGGA
>NC_051414.1:27037248-27037623 GCF_015228065.2 Penaeus monodon
AGGAAAGACCGAGTTTAGGTTGGTGTTTGATTTTCGTTCAGAATCGTTCTCCCTAATTTCCTTCATTTGTATTTTTAAAGAGGATGCTGTATGTTTGGTGTTTTATTCTATTCTATTGGAATAATGTTGGGAGAAAGTTTTTTTTTTTCTCTATCATTATCATTTACATTGAAGTTTTAAAATGCAACACAATCGGGAATATGATACGGCTGATGACAGTAATGATTATGAGGCTTAATTAAGGTCTGATTATCTTCATTGTTAAATTATGTGGCCGTTGTTGTTGCTATTGTTTTTTTTCTAATTTCATTTCTAATTAAATATATTTACTATTCTATCGTTACTCTTTCCTTTACCCCCTGTTTCACTAGTTTT
>NC_051414.1:27037802-27038019 GCF_015228065.2 Penaeus monodon
CTCTTAGTGATCTAAGTTTTTGCTATTTTATCACTATACACATTCAACCAGCACGTCTCTCTAGTTGCGGATTCATTCATCAAAATCATTACCATCATTTCATTCAGATCTTAAACACACCCGAAGGAATTTAAACAGGGGAGCCATAAAAAACAAAGAGAAAAGGGGGAAAAAACTAACCCTTTTAGAAAACGAGTGCAATAAAACAGCGCGCCAG
>NC_051414.1:27038070-27038424 GCF_015228065.2 Penaeus monodon
GTGAAGAATCACTTTTTCAAAAATCAAAAAGTCATGTAAAGGTACGATTTTTATACCTGCTGGTTCTGGGCGATTTGAAAGCGATCGCGGGGGTTCCGCCATGGCCCGAAAAACAAAGGCTGAGTGAAAGCGGGAGAAAAAAAATGGGGAAAAAGTGAAATAAAAAAATGGACAGGAAGCGTTTCAACCCCTTTAAATGAGTGCCTCGCGGATGAAGCATATAGAAAACGGAACCGGCGTGGCCCCAGGCTTTGTTTGTTTGTTTGCCGTTGACGAAGGCGTTCGGGTGGATGGTTTGCATGTGGGTGCACGTAGCCCCTTTCTTTGGAGTAGACATGTGCAGGGCTTTATATA
>NC_051414.1:27038811-27038884 GCF_015228065.2 Penaeus monodon
CACACACAGACATAATGAAGATAATATGGATGGTACAACAAACGATATAAGCAATAAAGATATAAATGCAAAA
>NC_051414.1:27039016-27039170 GCF_015228065.2 Penaeus monodon
AAAATAATATTTACGTCATTACCGCACATCTAAATTCTATTATCCTCATCAACATTATTTTCACCAAAGAAATCATCAAAATTTAAGTAAGAACACGTAGTTGATAATTTTGATAATTTAAAATATATGTATTTTAATCGGGGAGCCTATTGGG
>NC_051414.1:27039233-27039442 GCF_015228065.2 Penaeus monodon
CACTATCAAGAGCAAACAAGAAATGATAATTATATTAAAAAAAAAAACTGATTTCGTACTAAAAGTGGATAAGTGGTAGAGTGGCACCAAGACAAAGGTGAAGTAAAGTGGATATCAAGAGTGATCATCCACAAATCGTTCGAGAAAGGGGAAAATGTGGATTACATTGGAGCTTGTCTGTGCGTGTGCGTGCGAAAGAGTGTATTTAG
>NC_051414.1:27039562-27039628 GCF_015228065.2 Penaeus monodon
TAACAACAATAATAACAATGTTACAAGTGTGACTATCCACAAGTTATTATCATTACTACTATACTT
>NC_051414.1:27040218-27040514 GCF_015228065.2 Penaeus monodon
CACCCCCAATTTAACCCCCACCCCTGCCCCCTCCCAACCCTCTACAGGTCACTCATGTCTTGCAATATCAAATTTTGGTTAGGTTTTCCGTGATTAAAAGCAACATTGCAACGACCGCAGAGTTAATTGACTCATAATGACTGTCATTGCAGACGGGTCCATGCTTGCAATTGCACGTTGGAAATACTGGGTTTTCTTGTATGGTTTTTGGATTTTGGGGGATAGAGGAGGTTATTAGGGTTAGAAATGTAGTTAATTGGGATGATTTTCGCTCTTAGACTATGATTCGCTCGTTT
>NC_051414.1:27041662-27041855 GCF_015228065.2 Penaeus monodon
TCCCACCAGCGTGTTCGTGAAATACTAATTATCATTTTTGTAACTGGGGGAAAATAATGGAATTTTTTCCCTCACTCGTTCCCCAAAATTTGTTCGTCGTTAACGCCAGGGTCAAAGGTCAGCTGCATCCAAGATCCACGAAAAGATTAAAAAAAAAAAGGGAAATAAGTGGAAGGCAATAATAGAAAAAAAA
>NC_051414.1:27042241-27042393 GCF_015228065.2 Penaeus monodon
GGCCGGGCCCCCCCCCCCTTTTTTTCCCCCCCCCCCCCCTTTTTTTCCCCCTTTTTTTCCCTTTTCCCCTTTTTTTTTTTTCCCTTTTTTTTTCCCCCCCCCCCTTTTCCCCCCTTTTTTTTTAAAAAAAAAAATTTTTTTTTTTTTTTACC
>NC_051414.1:27043610-27044048 GCF_015228065.2 Penaeus monodon
TATTTAATATATCCCTCATAATATTTAATGCACGTAGGTAAGTAGTATTTACTGTATACGATATTAGTATTTATAAAAAGCTTTCCCCCACCTATTCACATCGCTGCTCTCCCCCTTGAAAAGTTTCCCTCCAAGAATATAAAAGACTTTTATTTCCCTCTCTTACTTTTCCCCCCGTTGCTTAATGCCCTGACGTGCCTTTTCGTTCCCCCGAAAACATTTCCAATTCGGGGCCCTTTTGAACCCGATTAGAGAAAGACTGAAACGGGTCTCATGATGATGCTTGAGTTCTGTGTTAAATTTTTTTTTTTGCTTTGTGGTTAAAAATTGATGAATTTGGTATTGCCCTGATGATAGAAAGTATTAATTAAATATTATTTGTTTAAGACGAAAATAAGGAAGGGTTTTTTAAAACAATGAAATTAATTAATTTTTGGT
>NC_051414.1:27044538-27044693 GCF_015228065.2 Penaeus monodon
GGTGCTAGATAGACAGAGAGACAAAATGACTGAGCAAAGGATACAAATGCAAAAGAAAAAAACAAAAAACAGACAGAAAAAAATGAACACAAAATCCATAAAAACACGCGATAACATTTCCTTCTTGAAATTTTGAAATTCCCCAAATTTAAAAT
>NC_051414.1:27044728-27045464 GCF_015228065.2 Penaeus monodon
AAAGGAAATTTTGGCCGACCCCCCCTCCCCCCCCCTTTTATCCCTTTACCCACCCCCCCCCCCTCCCTTCCCCCCTTCCCATCCCCCCTCCCCCCCTTCCCCACCCCCCTCTCCCCCTCCCCCTCCCCCCACCCCCCTCCCATCCCCCCCCCCCCCTCCCCCCCTTTCCTCCCCCACCCACACCCCCAAACCCTTCCCCCACCCCCCCACCCCCCCCCCCCTTTCCTCCTCCGCTTCCTTTCCCTTCTTTCCTCCTCTTCCCCCCCTTCCCCCTTTCCCCCTTTTCCCCCCCTTCCCCCCACCCCCCTTCTCCTCCCCTTTTCCCCAAATTTTCCATTCCCCTCTTTTTCCCCCCCTTTTCCCCCCTCCCTTCCTCCACCTTCTTCCTTCTTCCTACCCCTTTTTTCCCCTCCTCTTCCCTTTCCCCTCCCTCCCTCTCCTCCCCCCTTTCCCCCCTTTCTCCCTTCCCTTCCCTCCTTTCCCCCCTCCCCCTTCCTCCCTCCCTCTCTCCTCACTTCCGGCTCCCTTCCCCCTCCCTTTCCCTTTCTCCCTTTCCCCTCCCTTTTCCTCCCCCCCTTCATCTCCCATTTTTCCGGCCCCCTTTCCCCTCCCTCTTCCTTCCCTCCCCCCCCCCTCCTTCCCCTCATCCCGGCCCCCCCCCCCCTCTTCTTTTTTTTATTATCAGGGCCCCGGGATCAGCCTTTGCTGTTGTCTGTTTCTGCTCTTTTGCCTTCCC
>NC_051414.1:27045838-27045988 GCF_015228065.2 Penaeus monodon
ATCTATCCCCTTTTAACACGGGCGAATGATATCATTCCCATTAAGCAATCCCTTTTTACAGATAGGGCTTATTCTTCTCTGTCACACCCTAAAACAAATCGAGGGGGACTGCCCTTTTGGGAGTGATATTCCACCATCGCAAATATTCCT
>NC_051414.1:27046023-27047059 GCF_015228065.2 Penaeus monodon
TCTCTATACAAATGAAATCTAGCTCTTTTATTATACTTTTTTTTTTTACTTTTTCGCTCATCCCGCCCAAGTATTTACATCACTCTCATTTTTTCCCCATCACTCCTCAATAAAATACCTCACCCCACGAAGCGACCGCGACAACAGAAAAGGGTATCACCGCTACACCCCTATACCACCATTTTCCCCCTTTGGGCACTTAGTCTTTTTCCCGCCACGCCCCAAAAAGGCATCACATATAAAAACCACCACACCCAATGAACCCCCGCGGTCTCACCACTTCACAAAGGCGGGGCCCCCCAACACCACCCGAAGGCCCCAGGGGGTAAGAAATTACATTAATGCTTCTGGGGTTTTCCCCCAGAACACCCCCCCTATTCTGGTACAAATTAATGAGGGTCAGCTTCCCCCCTCCCCTCCCCTTTCCCCCCTTTTCCCCCTCCCCCTTCCCCCCTTCCCCCCCCCCCCTTTCCTCCCTTTCCCCCCCCCTTTCCTCCCCCTCCCCTACCCTTTCCCTTTTCCCCCCCCCCTTTCCCCCTTCTCCCCCCCTCCCCCTTTCCCCCCCTTCTCCCCTCCCCCTTTTCCCCTTTCCCCCCCCCCTTTCCTCCCCTTTTCCCTCCCCCTCCTCCCCTTTCCCCTCCCCTTTCCCCCTTTTCCCCCCCCCCTTTTCCCCCCTCCCCTCCTCCCCTTTTCCCCCCTTCCCCCCTCCCCTTTCCCCCTTCCCCCTCCCTTTCTCCTTCTCCCCCTCCCCTTTTCCCCTTTTCCCCCCCCCCCCCTTTTCCCCCTCTCCCCTCCCCCTTTCCCTTTCCCCTCCCCTTTTTCCCTTTTCCCCCTGCCCTTTTCCCCCTTTCCCCCTTTCCCCTCCCCCCTTTCCCCCCTTCTCCCCCCTCCCCCCTTTTTCCCCCCTTTTCCCCCCCCCCTTTCCCTCCCTTTTCCCCCCCCCCCTTTCCCCTTTCCCCCTCCCCTTCCTCCCCTCCCCCCTTTCCCCCTTTTTTCCTTCTCCCCCCCCCCCTTCCCCCTTTTTCCCCCCCCCCCC
>NC_051414.1:27047286-27047460 GCF_015228065.2 Penaeus monodon
TTTTTCTTGTTTTTTGTTCCTTCCCCTTTTTCCTTTTATTTTTCCCTTCTTTCTTCCCCCCTCCACGTTGTTACCCCCCCTTTTTTTTTCCCCCTTTTCCCTCCCTCCCCCCACCCCTTTTCCTCCCTTTGTTTTCCCCCTTTTCCCTTCTTCCTTTCCCCCCACCCCTTTTTT
>NC_051414.1:27047493-27047731 GCF_015228065.2 Penaeus monodon
TTCCCCCTCCTCAAATTTTAAAAACCCCCTTTCTTTTTAATTTGAAATTTTTTTTTTTACAAAAAAAGATTCCCTTTCCCCTTTCCCCGCCGTTCCCCCCCCTCCCCACTTTTACCCCCCCCCCCCCTTCCCACTTTTTCTTTCCCCCCCCCCTTCCTTTTCCCACTTGTTTTCCCCTCTCACCCTCCCTTTTTCCCCCCCCCCCCCCATTTCCTTGCACCCCTTTTTTCCCCCAAAA
>NC_051414.1:27048218-27048286 GCF_015228065.2 Penaeus monodon
GAGAAGAAATACAGAAAAGGGGAAAACAGAGGGGGAGAAAGTTTTAAAAAAAAAACATAAGAAAAAAG
>NC_051414.1:27048616-27048746 GCF_015228065.2 Penaeus monodon
AAAAAATTTTTCATTAATATCTTTATTTTTTTTATTTTATCTATATTTAATTTTATAATTAAAAAATTTAATTTTAAATAAATTAAAAAAACCCAAATTTATGAGATATTATAGTGGTGGGGGGGTTTTT
>NC_051414.1:27049003-27049169 GCF_015228065.2 Penaeus monodon
TCCATACATTCCAGAAACAAGTGTTCCAGCGCCCACTTTTCAAAACCCTCGCCGCCCCCCGCAGCCCATTTCACGCCCACCCCCCCAAAACGCCCACAAGGGATGGATGAGGGGAGGTGAAGTCATCAACGTAGTGACTCTCAAGGGGGGCGTGAGAAAGGGAAAC
>NC_051414.1:27049296-27049647 GCF_015228065.2 Penaeus monodon
TAAATTGGACAGAACAGAGGGGGGGGGAAAGCAAATATTCTTAGGAGGGGGGGGGAGGGAGATTAAGAAGGTGTGTGTGAGAAGATAGGGAATAGCTAAGGGAAATGGGAGAGAAGTAAAAAGGGAAGAGGAAGAAGGTAGATACGAAGTGAGAGAGAAAACAAAAGTGAGGAAAAGGAAGTGGGGGAAGGATAATGAGAAATAGTGGGGAAAGGGAGGGGGGGAGGCTAAACCAACGATGGGGAGGGGAGGGTAGACAGAAGCGAGAAAAGGGATTAGATTTAGGTTTTAATACATTATTTAGCCAATAGATGACAAAATTTACAATCAAAGTACAAAATAGATTAGAGT
>NC_051414.1:27049667-27050099 GCF_015228065.2 Penaeus monodon
AAAAGAGTAGACAGAAGTGAGAAGAAAGAGAGTAAGGGAAAGGAGGAGAAACAAAGAGAGATGGAAGAGAGAGAGTGAGAGAAAGAGGAGGGAGAGGGAGAAGAGAGAAGCCAAAGAGAAAGGAGAAGGGGTAAAGCAAGCAGTGAGAGGAGCAAGAAAGAAGTGAGAATAAAAGGAGAATAAGGGAGAGGAACAAAGAAACAAGATAAACAAGAGAAACAAGAGAAAGAAAGAGAGATAGAGGGGATAAGCCATGGGGGAAAGGAGGGAGTGAGAGAAAGAGGAGAGAGAGGGAGAAGAGAGGAACCAAAAAGAAGGAGAAAAGGGTAAAGCAAGCAGTGAGAGGAGCAAGAGAGAAGTAATAAGAAAGAGGAGAGTAAGAGATGATGCGCCAGAGAGAAACCAAGAAGAACTGAGGGAGGAAGAATAGCC
>NC_051414.1:27050175-27050943 GCF_015228065.2 Penaeus monodon
GGGGGAAAGGGGGGGGGGGGAGAAGGGGGGAAAGGGGGAGGGGAGAAGGGAGGGGAAAGGGGGGGGGGAAGGAGGGGGAAAGGGGGGGGGGGGAGAAAAGGGGGGAACTGAAGGGGGGGGGGGGAGAAGGGGGGAAAGGGGGGGGGGGGAAGGGAGGAAAAGGGGGAGGGGGGGAAAAAGGGGGGAAAAGGGGGGGGGAAGGGGGGAAAGGGGGGGGGGGAGAAGGGGGGAAAAGGGGGGAGGGGGAGAAGGGGGGAAAGGGGGGGGGGGGAGAAGGGGGGAAAGGGGGAGGGGGAGAAGGGGGGAAAGGGGGGAGGGGGAGAAGGGAGGAAAGGGGGGGGGGGGAGAAGGGGGGAAAGGGGGGGGGGGAAAAGGGGGGGAAAAGGGGGGGGGGGAGAAGGGAGGAAAGGGGGGGGGAAAAGGGGGGAAAAGGGGGGGGGGAGAAGGAGGAAAGGGGGGGGGGAAGGGGGGGAAAGGGGGGGGGAAAGGAAGCGACCCATCATTAATTGATATCCGAAAGGGGATTTTTTTACCGGGTAAATCCCAGAAGCTTTAATGTAATTTTTCCCTCCTGCGGCGTCTTCTGGTGGTTTGTGGCCCCGCCTTTGGTGAAGTGGGGATGACCGCTGGAGTTCACTGGGGCTGTGGTGGTGTTATTTGATCCCTCTTGTGATGCATGATGGGAAAGACTAAGTAGCCCAAAAGTGGAAGGGTGGTGTAGGGTGGGGGGGTGATGACCCTTTTCTTTTGTCGCGGTGACGTTGTGTG
>NC_051414.1:27050991-27051076 GCF_015228065.2 Penaeus monodon
CTCAATAGCGTTGCGGTGATGAGCGAAAAAGTAAGAAAAAAAATGTATAATAATAAGTAGCTAGATTTCATTTGTATAGAGATGA
>NC_051414.1:27051109-27051250 GCF_015228065.2 Penaeus monodon
AGGAAGTATTCGCGATGGTAGGAATAATCACTCCAAACCGGGCAGTCCTCTCGATTTGTTCAGGGTGTGACAGAGAAGGAGATAAGCCCTATCTGTAATAAGGCATTGCTTAATGGGAATGATATCATTCGCCCGTTGTAA
>NC_051414.1:27052423-27052544 GCF_015228065.2 Penaeus monodon
ACACACACACTCACACATACATGCAAGAACATATAAGTAAACACAAAGACACAAAGTATATAAAAGTCAGCAGATGAAGGGTCTTCTTGCTTGAATGATTGCTCAGGCACTCCCCTTCTTG
>NC_051414.1:27052844-27053127 GCF_015228065.2 Penaeus monodon
ATAGTTCTCGCGTTACCGTCACCCGATCTTTGCCTCACGCTATTACTCGAAACTAACCCCTATGACCAACTTACCATAAGGATCATTCTCGCGTACACTTACCCACCGAAGACTGAACGTACTAGGAGACAACTTGAAATATTTAAAGGGTTATGCCTTGATGTTTTATAAGTCATTATAAGAACGTTATCCCGAAACCCAAAATGAAAGTAGAGGCCATAAAATCGATCGAATCCAATTATTTTCAAAATATATTGTCTCGGTTATTTGTGATAAGGATCGC
>NC_051414.1:27053269-27053382 GCF_015228065.2 Penaeus monodon
TCATGCCTTTTCGCATGCATTTTTTTTAGTTTCGTTTCACATACATTCACTTTTTATATTCTTTATTAATGTATTTCTTATTCCTTTTTATTTAAGAGAGAATGGGAAAGAGA
>NC_051414.1:27055270-27055425 GCF_015228065.2 Penaeus monodon
CGCAAGCACAGCCACCTCGTTCGACCTCTCATGCACAAAATCATGCAGACATCGACCAGCCAGTCTGCTTGCATAATTAGCCCCTCGCTTGTTACTCAAAGCAGTGGATTACAGATTCAAGTTTTTGTCGTGAGTTTAAATTTGTGATTTCCGAC
>NC_051414.1:27056709-27056856 GCF_015228065.2 Penaeus monodon
ATTTCCTCTGCAGTATCATGTTACAGAAATGTATGACAAGGGATCTTCTATTGCCAATATGCAACTTTTGATGTCGGCGTCGGCTCTTCACTGGTGATCTTTATACAATGTGTAGGTCTTGTAGGTTAGTTATTTTCTCAAATTTCG
>NC_051414.1:27057967-27058668 GCF_015228065.2 Penaeus monodon
ATGGGCGGAGTCCCCATCAACGCGGGCGGTCTGATGGCCCTGTGATAAATTGCGCTGCACGTGGGCGTCTGGATGAGGAGGCAATTAACAGCATGGACTAATTGGAGTAATCAGCAGACACATACGCATGCAAGAGGACATCCACGTATGCATATCCATCTGTCCTTTTTTTTGAGTAGTCTTTCTCGAAGGAGCCAGTGTCCAGGACTATCTTTAAGTAGTTCTTAGTCAAGTGACGTCGCTTCAGGGAGCCCTGTGTTAAATAGTCTCATGTAAGTAGGGTTTTTTGACGAAATAGTCCGTGGTTAAAAAAATCTTCTTCATGTAGTCCTTAGTCATGTAGCCTTCATACAAGTAGCCCCCAGTTAGGTAGGAGAGGAGAGTGTGAGAACGAAGTAGCCCTCCATTAAAGTAGCCCTTAGGTAGTCCATCTTTAAGCAGACCTTTGCGAAGTAGCCCTCCTTCGAATAGCCCTCCCTGGGGTAGCCCTTCCTTCAAACATCTCTTCATCCGAAAGCCATTATTTGAAGTAGCCTTTCCTTCAGATTCCTCCAAATGGCCGTCCCATACATCAGCAAACGGGCCGGTAATTTTGGAAAGAACAAAAAGCATCCGAGCACCCCAAAACCCGCCCGGCCCGGGGCACGCGGGGCATCCTTCGCCTCTGGGCCCGGGGCCACCGTCTGGCACTAAAATGGCAA
>NC_051414.1:27058759-27059183 GCF_015228065.2 Penaeus monodon
TTCTCTCAGGCATTTTATGTTTGATGATAAACATTGGGGAAGGGCGAGGTGGGGAAGGTGGGGAGGAGGGAGGGAGGGGTAGTGGGGGGGTGAAGGGGGTGACGGGGCGGAAGGAAGGTGGGGGAAGGGGGAGGGGGGAGAGGGAAAGGGGGAGGGGAAATGGGGCCCGAAGGGGTAAAAAGGGGGGGTAAAAAGGCCCAGGGGGGGAGGGGAGGAAGGGGGGGGGGAAAGGAGGGAGAGGGGGGGGGGGGATATATTGGAGAAGGGAAGGGGGGAAAGGGGAAAAGGAAAAAATAACTAAGGAAGAGAGAGAGGTGACGTCAGGAAAGGAAGGGTACAAGGTAAGAGGGGGGGGGAGGTCATGACGAAGATGTTGGCAAGGAAGGGTGGGTGGGTATGGAGGGGGGTATGGGGGGGGGGGGGG
>NC_051414.1:27059294-27059441 GCF_015228065.2 Penaeus monodon
ATGTGGGGGAAAAAGGGAGAGAAGGAGGGGGGAGAGGGGGAGTGGACTGATGCGGAGGAAAGAATGAAATTAATAGGGGGTCTAAATTTCATTGATATATTCATATGCTAATTACTAATTACAAAACATACATCCCAATACATCCCT
>NC_051414.1:27059765-27059845 GCF_015228065.2 Penaeus monodon
GTACTATATGGGATATATCATAAAAACATTAACAAACCGAACAAAAAATATAAAATCCAAATCGAATAAAAAACCCCTAA
>NC_051414.1:27059880-27060019 GCF_015228065.2 Penaeus monodon
GAAAGCGAGGCCCACCAAACAAACAAACCCCACACCCGGCCCAAAAAACCCCAGCTTTTGGGGGTGAAAATTTAGTATAGCTATAAAATTTAAACCCCTATCTGTCTGGGCCTTAAAAGGGAACATTGAAATACTTTAG
>NC_051414.1:27060059-27060232 GCF_015228065.2 Penaeus monodon
GAACATCCCTATCTGTTTTTAGGTGTAACTTTAAACCTCTTTTTGAATTTTTTAGGGAAAGAGAATTCTTTAAGTGACGGATTTTTTTGAGCTTTTTGTTTCAGGGAGTTTCCCCCGCTTTGGGTTTTTTTTATAATTTTTTTTCCTCATTTATTTCGTGTGGGGCATGGGGG
>NC_051414.1:27060683-27060769 GCF_015228065.2 Penaeus monodon
TATTTTCCCCCTTTTTATATATATTTATAATTTTATTATATATTTATAAAATACTTAAAATATATATTTATTTTACCTTTAAAAAT
>NC_051414.1:27061197-27061617 GCF_015228065.2 Penaeus monodon
CTTTTAAAATTTTTCTGAGTGTGTATTTGTTTTTTCCCCTATTTTATTAAAAAATTTATTTTCTATCTATATTTAATATTATCATATACCTTTTTATTTTATTATATTCCCTATATATATACACCCACACACACATATATATATTTTATATAATTTTATTATATATTTATATAATATATATATATAAATTTTTATTATATTATATTATATGTTAATTTTATATCATATATATTAATATTTATATTTAAATATATTTTAAAATATATTATAAATCTATATATATCTACTATATAAAATATAATATTAAAAATACTCAATTAATAGTTATATAAAATTTTAACTTATATATATTTTATATATATCTTTTTTACTATTATTTATATTTTATATAAATTACATAATATATATTAATAATATCCC
>NC_051414.1:27063920-27064138 GCF_015228065.2 Penaeus monodon
CTGCCCCTTGCAAAGCTTCCCTCCAAGAATATCAAAGACCTTTTATTTCCCTCTCTATACTCTTCCTCCCCGTTGCTTAGGATGACCTGACGTGCCTCTTCGATTCCCCCCGAAAACATTTCCACATTCAGGGGCCTTTGAAGCCGGATTAGAGAAAGACTGAAACGGGTCTCATGATGATGCTTGAGTTCATGTGTTGAATTTTTTTTTTTGTCTTT
>NC_051414.1:27064885-27064970 GCF_015228065.2 Penaeus monodon
GAAATAAATGAACAGCATAATCTCATCAAAACACAGACGATCACATGTTCCTTCTTGTAATTTGTAACTTCCCAATTATAGGCAT
>NC_051414.1:27065611-27065707 GCF_015228065.2 Penaeus monodon
TTACTCTCATCACCGCGACCTCCCGATCCCAATCTTGCTGTTGTGGTATTAGTTATCAGTGGCAGAGGGATCTTTATGGTCCTTTGTCTGTCACTG
>NC_051414.1:27065988-27066163 GCF_015228065.2 Penaeus monodon
ACATGTGTGCATTTATATAATGATCTATCTACCTTTACAACGGGCGAATGATATCATTCCCATTAAGCAATGCCTTATTACAGATAGGGCTTATCTCCTTCTCTGTCACACCCTGAACAAATTGAGAGGACTGCCCGGTTTGGAGTGATTATTCCTACCATCGCGAATACTTCCT
>NC_051414.1:27066196-27066281 GCF_015228065.2 Penaeus monodon
TCATCTCTATACAAATGAAATCTAGCTACTTATTATTATACATTTTTTTTCTTACTTTTTCGCTCATCACCGCAACGCTATTGAG
>NC_051414.1:27066329-27067908 GCF_015228065.2 Penaeus monodon
CACACGAGCGTCACCCGACAACAGAACAGGCTCATCACCGCTACACCATACACACCACCATTCCACCTTTGGACTACTTAGTCTTTCCAGTCATCACTGCATCACAAGAGGCATCACATATAACACCACCACAGCCACAGTGAAGTCCAGCGGTCATCACCACTTCACCAAAGGCGGCGCCACACCACCACCAGAAGACGCCGCAGGAGGTAAGAAATTACATTTAATGCTTCTGGGATTTACCCGAGTAACACCTCCCCTATTCTGGATATCAAGTTAATGATGGGTCAGCTTCCCTTCTCCCCCTCCCCCCTTTCCTCCCTTCTCCCCCTCCCCCTTTCCTCCCTTCTCCCCCTCCCCCTTTCCTCCCTTCTCCCCCTTCCCCCTTTCCTCCCTTCTCCCCCTCCCCCTTTCCTCCCTTCTCCCCCTCCCCCCTTTCCTCCCTTCTCCCCCTCCCCCTTTTCCTCCCTTCTCCCCTCCCCCTTTCCTCCCTTCTCCCCCTCCCCCTTTCCTCCCTTCTCCCCCTCCCCCTTTCCTCCCTTCTCCCCTCCCCCCTTTCCTCCCTTCTCCCCCTCCCCCTTTCCTCCCTTCTCCCCCTCCCCCTTTCCTCCCTTCTCCCCTCCCCCTTTCCCCCCCTTCTCCCCCTCCCCCCTTTCCTCCCTTCTCCCCCTGCCCTTCCCCTCTTTCTCTTTCTGCTGTTTTACTCTCCCTCGGCTATCTTCCTCCCTCAGTTCTTCTTGGTTTCTCTCTGGCGCATCATCTCTTACTCTCCTCTTTCTTATCACTTCTCTCTTGCTCCTCTCACTGCTTGCTTTACCCTTTTCTCCTTCTTTTTGGTTCCTCTCTTCTCCCTCTCTCTCCTCTTTCTCTCACTCCCTCCTTTTCCCCCATGGCTTATCCCCTCTACTCCTTTTTTCTCTTGTTTCTCTTGTTTATCTTGTTTCTTTGTTCCTCTCCCTTATTCTCCTTTTATTCTCACTTCTTTCTTGCTCCTCTCACTGCTTGCTTTACCCCTTCTCCTTTCTCTTTGGCTTCTCTCTTCTCCCTCTCTCTCCTCTTTCTCTCACTCCCTCCCCTCTGTCTCTCTTTGTTTCTCCTCCTTTCCCTTACTCTCTTTCTTCTCACTTCTGTCTACTCTTTCCTCCCCCTCCCTGACTCACCCCCCCCCCGCACTTTTCTTAGCCTCCCTTCCCCATCTCCCTTTCCCTCACTCATTAATAAACAACCTTCTCTAATTTATTTTGTACTTTGATTGTACATTTTGTCATCTATTGGCTAAATAATGTATTAAAACCTAAATCTAATCCCTTTTCTCGCTTCTGTCTACCCTCCCCTCCCCATCGTTGGTTTAGCCCCCCCCCCTCCCTTTCCCCACTATTTCTCATTATCCTTCCCCCACTTCCTCTTCCTCACTTTTGTTTTCTCTCTCACTTCGTATCTACCTTCTTCCTCTTCCCTTTTTACTTCTCTCCCATTTCCCTTAGCTATTCCCTATCTTCTCACACACACCTCTTAATCTCCCTCCCCCCCCCCCTCCTAAGAATATTTGCTTCCCCCCCTCTCTGTTCTGTCCAATTTA
>NC_051414.1:27068028-27068097 GCF_015228065.2 Penaeus monodon
GTTTCCCTTTCTCACGCCCCCCTTGAGAGTCACTACGTTGATGACTTCACCTCCCCTCATCCATCCCTT
>NC_051414.1:27068731-27069025 GCF_015228065.2 Penaeus monodon
TCTACTATATTCTATAACATACGCAATCATATGATCTATGGTGTATTGGTATTAATATGTCTTGAGTATCTTGTTTATCATATATACATTATTTATAGTAATATATGTATAATATGCTTCTGCACTATATCTCCGTGATAGATCAAGTCGGTCATGTTTACTTGATCTATGGTGTCTGTGGTTTGTGATGTCCTCTGCGTATCTTGTCTTGCATCACCATAACCATTATTGTCAACGCTCACCAATATTGCTAACGAGAGCTCTGCGATCTGTTATCGCTATATTATCGAAGTC
>NC_051414.1:27069188-27069323 GCF_015228065.2 Penaeus monodon
ATTCTTTATATGTCTGTTTATCTTCTCTTCTCGTCCTCTCTCTCTTACATTTCCTATCTCTTATTACTTCATTTATCTCTCAGTTCTCAACCCACAAAAACTTTACATTTTCATCGTCAGTGAGAAAAAAAAAAG
>NC_051414.1:27070502-27070774 GCF_015228065.2 Penaeus monodon
CACGAATGCCAAATCACAAACAAACCTCGACATAAGAAATAACTGCCCCCCTTTCAGAATAGGAGCAATAAATACACCCTAAAATATACGAACCGGCATCCTATCAAAACAAAGAGAACCCCCCCCCCCCCGCCGCCTCCCATTTCATATCGACGTCGTTCTTATAAACGATGCCCCGATAAAGGGATCTGAACCAAGGGAGGTGTCACTCGTACGTGGCCATTGGTTCCATAATGGGTGCATCAAATTAGCATATGATACGCATAAGTATA
>NC_051414.1:27071030-27071098 GCF_015228065.2 Penaeus monodon
ATGGGGATGGGATAAAATAGGCAAGGGATGAGGGAAGGGAAGAATGAATGGGAAATGGGTAAACCTTA
>NC_051414.1:27071600-27071803 GCF_015228065.2 Penaeus monodon
ATGATTAGTGAGTTAAAGATGGAGGGAAGCTGGATAAAGTGAGATGGTGGGGGTTGGTTGTATGAAGGATGGTGGAGGGTGGATACTGGAGTGGTAGGCGGGTAAGTGTGGATGAGGAAGAATGAGATGATGGGGTGGAAGGAGACGCAAAAAAGAAGATGGATGAACAGTGAGTGTAGAGGTAGAAAGGAAAGATGGGGAAT
>NC_051414.1:27073444-27073515 GCF_015228065.2 Penaeus monodon
TGAAAATAGAATCCCTTGTTCGAAAATAAATTCGCTTCAAAAGGTCACATACACTTTCGCAATTCTCAGCC
>NC_051414.1:27073567-27073664 GCF_015228065.2 Penaeus monodon
CCTCGGACCGGGATTCTTGGTTTCAAGAGATTGATTTCGTTTTAATTGCCCCTCCGATCGAATAGCGATTTCATGGAAGCATCTCCAGGAAGGCCTC
>NC_051414.1:27075492-27075661 GCF_015228065.2 Penaeus monodon
CACCGCGAGGAAGAACCTGCAGTCATCACGTGTTCTGAGATCCGTATTCAATCCACGTGAATCCGCTGCTACACGAACGAGCGGGTAATAAGGCAAGATGGAGACCGAAAACACTGCAATTTTGAACCTAAACGGAGGGACTGTGTGACGTCAGAGATGTCATGGAGGG
>NC_051414.1:27075825-27075980 GCF_015228065.2 Penaeus monodon
CATTATTGTGAGGGGAAGAGAGCGGGCTCCGAGGGGTGAGGGGAGCTTCCGTGAGGGGAAAGAGAGGTGCGGGGGTAAACGGGAGAGCAAAAGGAGGAAGAAATAATAAGGTAAGGGGTAAGGGAGGGTAAAAAGAAGGGGAAAAATAAATGATA
>NC_051414.1:27077162-27077507 GCF_015228065.2 Penaeus monodon
TCACACACACACACGCGCGTCTGTGAAAGCAATCAGGCATCGGAAAAGTAGGAATTCAGAGAACGAAAACTACCAGAGGCGAAAGGGGAAACAAAAGAAAAAAAAATAATAACACAAAACCGGAAGAAGAGTAGAGATATATGATGGGGGGGGGAGGGAACGAAAGGGTTAGGCGTAAAACAGGAAGAGAATTGACAAAAAGGAAGAAAGAAGAGAAATTGCCAGAGGGGAAAGGGGGTGAGGGGGAAGGAGGAAGAATTTCTGAGTAATTATGGCGGTAATGAGTATAATGCGATGGAATAATGATGGTAATTAGCAATAATGACTGTGATGATAATGGTCATG
>NC_051414.1:27077647-27077904 GCF_015228065.2 Penaeus monodon
ACTTATAGCCTGATATACAGTTTTAACTTACATATACTTTCATATCATTGTGTATGCAAATTACATACCAGTGTGCGTTTCTACAAATGTCCGTTTCCGCACGTACGTATCCGCATCCCAGTAATCACACCAGCGTTTTACGAATCATGACGAACCTCCTCGTGATTCAACGAAGCAAACAGACTCCCCCTTGACAAGTGACGCAAGCCAACGTCACAGACACACCTTTCCGCACACCTCTGGACACAGGCCAATCC
>NC_051414.1:27083434-27083769 GCF_015228065.2 Penaeus monodon
CTCACGACTTGTGAATAAAAAGGACCAAACAAACAGCTCGAGTTGTTAACCCGATAATGAGTATCTTATCGTTATCGTTATCGGCAAAGCAGTAATACAAAAGTCGAAAATATTTTTGCAGTAATAAACCTTTTGTTCGCTGGTCTTGGCTCATGTCTGAAAATTCCTCAGCCCAAATAAATCCATCGAGAGACCGCGGGGCCAAACACTCAAAAAATCCACAAGCCCGCGGTCTCCAACTAGCATAAATCGTGGCCCGTAAGTGTCAACTAGAAATCGTAAGAATAATAGGAAAAGCTTCAGGAAATAGCATCACCTGACACCGTAAGGCCCTT
>NC_051414.1:27083864-27084154 GCF_015228065.2 Penaeus monodon
TTTACCCTCCCTCCACAGCATCCCTCACCCCAAAAACACCATTATTTCTCCGTAGATACGCCATTTTGACCTCAACTCCGCCCCTCCATAAGGCCCATAGTCTCCGCCACGGCCCAACGGGACAATAACCCCTAATGAGGTGTGAAATAAGGCTCAGAATAGCTCGGCGCGCGGACCATGTAAATCAAGAAGTGTAGTTTTGTGTGTAGGCAGGTATCGCTAGGCTGGTTAGACTGATGTACGAGCGCCAGGTATTGGCAGGAACACGCATGCTCAGATAAGTGCCCTCC
>NC_051414.1:27084658-27084881 GCF_015228065.2 Penaeus monodon
ATACAGCCTTATCATAAGAACCGGTGTATAACCTCGACGGATGCTGGAGGCTGTAGCGAGCAGAGGAGCTCTCTCAGGATGGGGGAGTGTGTTGCAGATAAGAGCGAAGATGCTGGGGGACAGGAGAACGGCGTCTTTGACACTTTATGTGCATTGTTCTGCCAGCTATCACCCGACTGTTGTATTGCTACATCACTGTATTGCAGAATGGCCGTCCCGCGGG
>NC_051414.1:27086471-27086852 GCF_015228065.2 Penaeus monodon
AAAACCCCCAAAAAAAAAAAGGTAATTTTAAGTACATAAATATAAATGATGAATTTTAATAATTATAATATATATATATATAATATATAATAATATAATAATAAAAAAATTTTCAATAGAATAAATATAATATATTATAAAAATTTTAAAATATATATATAATAAGTAAATAAATAAATTTTAAAAATATTGGTGGGGGTGGGGGGGGGGTAATAAGTTATAGAAAATTTTTAATATAACATAATAATAAAAAATATTATAATTTTATAAATATAAAAATACATAAAAAAATAATTTTATATGTATATTAAAAATTATATAAATTATAAAAAAATTTTGAATATATTTTAATTTTATTTTAATATTATTAATAATATTAAT
>NC_051414.1:27087824-27087973 GCF_015228065.2 Penaeus monodon
AAAATAATTTACACAACATACACTATACACACACAAATTTTGTGGAATTTTTTTAATTTAAAAATATTTTTTAATAAAATATTTTTTTTAAAAAATAAAAACCCCCCCCAAAACCCAAAACACCCCAAAACCCCCCCACCAACCCCACA
>NC_051414.1:27089999-27090284 GCF_015228065.2 Penaeus monodon
TCATTTACCTTTCATTTCTCTGAAATTTAACTTGATTGAAATATTTTATATTCTTGTCAAATGACAAGTTAATTTTCGAATTAAGTTCTGTATTGTTTTATCTTTTTTTCTCCGCAGTGGGATAGAATTCAGTTAAAATTGATAAGAAATGTTTCTGTGGCAATGATATTTGTAATGAATATTTGAATAAGGGAACCATGTGAATAAGTAACCCTGGTGGCATTAAGAGATATTGAAACTGATGTTCACATAAACACTATGTCTAACGTGCTTATATAATATGCA
>NC_051414.1:27090542-27090922 GCF_015228065.2 Penaeus monodon
TGATAACCGCCCCCCTCCCCTTTATCACATGCACATCCCTTGCCATAACCCTTAGTCACACACACACAACCTTCCCCATCCCCCTTTCGCCCTCCCCCCACCACCCCCACCCCAGAGTCACCCTTGAAGACTGGCCTAGTGACACTCGAGGAGCAGAAGGGGAGGGGGGTCGAGGGCGAGAACTGCTATGTGCACTAATATTGCATAATTTGCATAATAGTTTGGGTATACAGTTCGGAGCTAGTGCATATGCAACAGACTGCTGCTAGTAGGCCTTTGGGTGTGGATGCTTGCAAAGGAGGGAGGGAGATGTTGCAAGATGCGGTGGGTATTGCGCTATATTGGATGTGTTGTTGGGAGAGAGTTATTCTTTTTCGCTT
>NC_051414.1:27091453-27091549 GCF_015228065.2 Penaeus monodon
TTACAAAGCTGGCTTCTTCTTCTTTAATTTTCAGCCAATGTTTACACCAATACGATTTCAACATCAACACTGTACGTTTATGCAGATCGATATCAG
>NC_051414.1:27091793-27092122 GCF_015228065.2 Penaeus monodon
CCCTCCCTCCATATCCCTCCCCCTTTTTCTATCCTCACCTCTCTTCCCTCGCTTTAATACCCCCCCCCACTTTCAACTTTCTATATTTCCTTCCTCCTTACTCCTCCCCTTTCTATCCTCCCCTCCCCCCTACCTCTTTCCTTATCTCCCCTCCATCCCCTTCCTTTATCTTTGAACTCCTTAAGATGCCCTTCGATGACCGAGGTAAATGCCAAGGGCCAGGGAAGGTGACGGTGGCCCTTTGTCACGGCACTAACTTGCCCTGTGCCTGCCCCTCCCCCTCCCCCTCCTCCTCCCTATTCCCAAACGACCACTGGCCTTTGAGGGAA
>NC_051414.1:27094454-27094665 GCF_015228065.2 Penaeus monodon
ATTCAGTCCCTCAATCATTGTATTTCTCATCTGCCTCGCCTTTCTCATCCGCTAGAATAACGAAAACTCAGGAACCGTCTTTAGTCTTGTGTCTGTCTATCAGGAGACATTTGTCTATCGTAATCATGAGCTTGTAGCGGAACAGGAGCGTAACACGTGACGAGATGACGCTGCAATATTAGCGTGACCGATTTGGTGACGGCGGGAGACT
>NC_051414.1:27094692-27094776 GCF_015228065.2 Penaeus monodon
ATGTGTGACAGTTCGGGTGAATGACAGGTGACAGGAGAGAGGGGGGGGGGAGAGTGTAAGGGGAGTCGTAGGGATGGGTGTAGA
>NC_051414.1:27094811-27094904 GCF_015228065.2 Penaeus monodon
CGTCGTGGGAGAGGAGGTCACCGTGATTGACCTGACGGGCGCTGACGAAGCTTGACGATGATCTAATGAGAAGTGACAGATACTGACTCCTGT
>NC_051414.1:27097379-27097783 GCF_015228065.2 Penaeus monodon
AAATTAATATATGGGCATATAAACTGCCAGACAGATTTACTGATATATATGTACCTACCTCTCTTACTAAAATACTGTTCTCTACTATTTCATATTCTAATTTCTGTATAACCAACCCCTTTTTAAGTAAGCAAAGGCCATTAGATAAATAGATGTGAACTATGTAAAAAAAGCAGACAAAGAACGAACGCACACCATATAAGAAAAAAAAATCAAATTATAATTCGTTCTCGTTTTTTCCCTCTAATTCATCTTAGTTTTTTTCTCCCGAAGTTCACCAAAAGTTTAATTAAAAAGCAAAATGTCTCTTTGATCACATTAATTCCACCCACGAATGAACGCCCATTGAGATGACTGTGAGTCTTTGGTTCCATGAAAACCTCGTGTCTGATTTGCCCGGGGTT
>NC_051414.1:27097979-27098061 GCF_015228065.2 Penaeus monodon
TGGAATAACATCATATGGGCAAAGAATAATACTATTGGTCTCTGGTTATGAGTTTTTTGTTTGAGATCTTATCCTGTCTTTC
>NC_051414.1:27098909-27099072 GCF_015228065.2 Penaeus monodon
CTTATTTCCCCTCTGTGTACACACCACTTGTCGTGTACGTGTGTTCGCGTGTGTGCACCGGCTAATCCCTTCCCCTCTCCTCCCCCCCTGTCACATCATACCCCCACCCCCCACCCTCTCCCCCTGCTCCTTTTGCCCTGTGTCTCTACTTTCCACACCCTTT
>NC_051414.1:27099185-27099336 GCF_015228065.2 Penaeus monodon
ACACAGACACAGAGTATCCCGCAGTGTACACATTCGTCCATCAATTATGTACACAGCTAATATTCACCGTAATGGAATCCCAAGAGGGTATAGATTCGTTGTGAGGAGGGGGCGGGGGGGGGAGAGAGGGGGTCAGAAGTTGGAGAGTAGG
>NC_051414.1:27100857-27101239 GCF_015228065.2 Penaeus monodon
TTTAAAGGCCCAAAAAAAAAAAGCTACAAAGGGAATAAATGAAAAAAGGGATAGAAAGAGAAATTAGAAAAAAGGGGGAGACAGAAAATGCACAAAAAGAAAGAGAATGAGAAAACGATAAACAAAGCGAAGGAATAAACAGAGAAAAAAGAAAGCAAAATCAATAACAAAAACAGATAGACAGGGAAACGAATAAAAGAAGAGAAAACAAAGAAAAGGAAGAAATGAAATACGAGAGATAATGAAAACAGCAGTAGAAGTGGTGAATAGGAGGGAGAGGGGGAGGAAAAAGGAGGAAGAACTTTTAACAAGAGAAACATGAACACAGGGAAGAACAGGACGAAAGACCTCGTCAAAGATGCCCTTTATATTACATGCCTGT
>NC_051414.1:27102518-27102846 GCF_015228065.2 Penaeus monodon
CACAAAAAATTAAATGTTTTGTACTTTAAACTAAATTCCATAAATAATTAATTTAATTTAATACCCCCCAAAGAAATTTAAAATTTTTTCTTTAAAAAACCGTAAATAACCCCAAAAAGGCGCCGGGGGGTCCCCTCCGCCCCTTAAGAACGTTTTTTAAAATCAATACCCCGGCCCACGGCCCGGGGGATTAGCCGGGGGACCCCGGGGCATCCCTTTGGGGGAAACGGGGCCCCGGGAGGGGGGGTTGGGCCCCTTAAGGGGGGTTGTTGGGGTTCTGTTTTGAGTCGATGCTTTTAGCTTTTTTTGTCGTAATTAGGGACTGTGA
>NC_051414.1:27102963-27103123 GCF_015228065.2 Penaeus monodon
CTCGTTCGTTTCTATAAATAGTCTTTGCTGAGTCTGCCCCTTGGAAAATTGTAAACTGTAACAGTTGTAGAAGCGAGAGCAAACTGCCCTGGGGAGGTAGGGAGGGAAAAGTTAGGGGGGGGGGTGGGGGAAAGGTTTTGAGGGGCCCGTTTTTGGTTTT
>NC_051414.1:27103171-27103382 GCF_015228065.2 Penaeus monodon
AATGGTCTCGGATGGTCAGTTGTGTAACCATTTAACTCTACGGGGCGTCTCATACCCCTTGCCCTTCGCCCCTCACTCTACCCCTCCCCCTCACCCCTACCCTTTACCCCTATCCCCCCCGCTCACAACCCTACCCTCCCCGCTACCCTACCTACAGCCCCTTCCCTTATCTCAGCCCTCAGACTCAGCCCGCACATCTGTCATACGTGAG
>NC_051414.1:27103556-27103673 GCF_015228065.2 Penaeus monodon
GCGGACGCAGCATAAATAGAGCTGTGATTCTTGGGTCGCCTGAATATTAGATTTCTGGGAGCATATGTGTAAACAGGGCTTCAGCCAGCGGGAGGGGATTACCTTCCTCGCTTTGAA
>NC_051414.1:27104086-27104151 GCF_015228065.2 Penaeus monodon
GATATTAGAATCAATCAGTGATAGACATTAACATGACATCGATTCTGTGGCTGACCCTGGTATGA
>NC_051414.1:27105705-27105942 GCF_015228065.2 Penaeus monodon
AACAAGAGATACTATAAAAATAAACTAGCCAAGCTTATTCTACTGAAGGCAGAGTGATCAAGCGGCAGGTACTCTCTCCCGCCGCAGATGACAAGGCGAGGTATGCGGGCGCCGTGGGCGGCTCTGCATACGAGATGGCATTACTGTGTGTTTACATCATCGCTAACAAAATGCTCGGGTTCAACGAGAGGATTAATGTTCTGAGAATAACGTGGAGATAGAGAGGTTTGTTTATTG
>NC_051414.1:27106406-27106617 GCF_015228065.2 Penaeus monodon
CCCTTGCCGAACGTACTACCAAAAGCCTTCTGTTTCTGGAAAGGAGATTGTCATAGAGGAAATATAACCTCGCCTGACTTTCAGTGGCCAATCCCTCCCCCTCTCCTTGTCACGTGATCTGTCAGGGATTTGCCAAAACACCAGAAGAGTAATTCGCTTTTTGAGTCATTTTAGATGCAGTTTAAGTGTTTGGTTTGTGTTGTGACTTTCG
>NC_051414.1:27106886-27106971 GCF_015228065.2 Penaeus monodon
TATTCCCCCACCCACTCTGCACTCACACACTCACACTCTCTCACTTACTCTCACACATTCCCTAAAACCATACCTCGCTCTCCAG
>NC_051414.1:27107127-27107236 GCF_015228065.2 Penaeus monodon
CGGTTATCAATATCAATTAGCTGCGTGTATCTGGTCCCAACACAAACATTATCACAGGGAGGTTATGGCGGGCCACGTACAATATCCTTGGCTTAGATGAAACTCTGCC
>NC_051414.1:27107564-27107751 GCF_015228065.2 Penaeus monodon
AGGGTGATGAAAGGGAGATAGAAAAGGAATAAGGTTTAGATAAAGGGTGCGGACGAGTTAGAAGGGGCGCGCGTCTAAGGAAAGGGAGGGTAGAGGAGGGAGAAAGGGTGCACAAGGAGAGGAAAGGTAGAAGAGGCTTTAGAGCAAGGATGTGAAAGGGTGAAAGGGAGAATCGTTTGAAGAAGTC
>NC_051414.1:27107951-27108212 GCF_015228065.2 Penaeus monodon
AGGAAAACATGGAAGGGGACAAAGGATAGGTGAAAAAATGAGTGAGCTTAAAAGGGCGAGAATCATCGATAAAAAGTAATATGGAAAGAAAATACATAGAAAATGAGAATAAAAAGGGATAATTTAGGAAATAATAGATGGGAGGAACAGAATTATTAAACAGATCGAGACTGATAGATAGATAGATAGATATAATGACACGTAATCCAATAGATGCTGATAAACTAGCAAAGAAAAATTATTATCATTAGCTTCACAAAC
>NC_051414.1:27109012-27109218 GCF_015228065.2 Penaeus monodon
CATTATTCCTCAACCTTTGGGAGTCAAAAGAATTTATTCATTAGATTTTTTGGTCTTTTCAATAAGTTTTTATCATATCAAGCCTCACAAAATGGAAAGAAAAATACGCAGGACTTAAACTATTAATTCATTATCGTTAATGAATTCACTACAGAACTACCAACTACAAAAGGAATAAAAAATCTATCCTTTACCTCAAAAAAAGA
>NC_051414.1:27110576-27111098 GCF_015228065.2 Penaeus monodon
ACATTACTGAGGCTGAATCCCGGTAGCTGTTTCGTTATCTCGCTAAACGTCTCGAAACACCTATACTTATCTCTTGAAATCTCCCCCCCCAAAAAAAAAAAAATAATAATGATAAATAATAATAATAATAATTAAAGAAAAGAATATTTCCATAAACTTGAAAAAGTACGAAAGAAAATAAAAGCTAAAAAGAAAAGAAAAGAAAAAAATCTCCCAAACAATGCACATACAACGAGTAAACTATTCCTAATAACTATCTCCGACCTCCCCTCCCTTTCACCTAATCCGCACAACAATACATTCATATTTTAAAAAGAGCATTATCTAATCTGTATAGTTCGTATATTGCATACACAGCTCAATAACACGCATGATATCGTAGAATGTGGGTTATATCAGGCATCGGACAGTTGACTACATACCACAAGTGATACTAACGTGTCTTCAGCTCCCTGTGTAAACCTCGGGGATGATTCGCTTTGAGTTCGAAACGCCTGCTGAAGGGCTTCGTTTCTGTTCATT
>NC_051414.1:27111736-27111899 GCF_015228065.2 Penaeus monodon
CAATTCGTTTTTGGTCAACTTTTCAATCACATGAACAGATTTTGCTGACTCATCTCATAGGTAGGTGGCATTACCATAAAAGTGCCATGCCTGAGGTAAGGGTGCCATAAGGTGATGGAAGTGACCCTCTAACCAAACAATGGCATATGACCCTCCTTTGACA
>NC_051414.1:27111940-27112026 GCF_015228065.2 Penaeus monodon
GCTGTGATACATATGGTGGAGATACATACATGAGACCTGATATGCATGTGTACACAGGAAGCGCGTTGTGTTTGAGAGCCTTCTTT
>NC_051414.1:27113481-27113663 GCF_015228065.2 Penaeus monodon
CCCTAGGACACCCAGACGATGTTCACTCCGAAGGCGATTTATCAACAAACAATCTGTTCTCTGCGATTTGTTGTTTGTTTGTATGGACACATAACTTGTTCCCCAGAATATGACATTCCGTCAACACAATAATCAAAATGAACGAACGAAGAAATAAGCGAACAGAGGATTAATAAGCGATT
>NC_051414.1:27113747-27114034 GCF_015228065.2 Penaeus monodon
TAATAGTAACGGCATGTAAATCAAATCAATAAGAAAGAAAATCGCAAAATGCAGAAATCCCCCTTCACCCCCCCCCCCCTTTAATTCTCTCAAGACGAAGAAACTAACGCACCGAAATCGGAACAAATCGTCTAATAAAATCTGTATGAGAGAGCCAGATAGATCACAGATTTCACGAGAGGCTTAGTCAGTGTTATCAGAACGTGGTATTAAACCGTGAGATTTGAATAAATTGCTAAGTAATCCATTCTAACGGCCTTGCATAATCCGGCAGAAATGTTGCAGCC
>NC_051414.1:27114063-27114195 GCF_015228065.2 Penaeus monodon
GAGCGTTTATTGCAAACCTTTCTTGGGGCTGTTGGGACGGGCGTGCAATATATTTTTCCTTCAGTGGGCGGTTCAACCAGCGCCCTCTTTTTCCTCGTCTGCGGGTGTTGGAGACGGGTATTGGTGGGTATC
>NC_051414.1:27114601-27114826 GCF_015228065.2 Penaeus monodon
CTCTAGTGAAGCCGAGAGTGCGTGAGTATCTATCACCATCTGTTATTATCTGTTATCTCCCTTATCTCCTGAGTTATGAGCATCATCATCCATCACGCCTCATCATCTGTTCCCCGTCAGTCAGACTACCCCCTCCCCCCCTCTTTCCCCCACCCTCCCCTCTTTGCTCTCTGCCTTCCCCTCTTCCCTATTCTGTCCAATGGGAGTCACGTGACAGGAAGCGAG
>NC_051414.1:27115052-27115206 GCF_015228065.2 Penaeus monodon
TTAAAGGGACGGATCATCTTTTCTGTGACGGTCCCTTCACCCCATCCCACCCCTACCCCCCTCCTCCCCCTCCTCTCCCCTTTTTGAAGATCCATCATAGGAATCACTCTGCTGATGAAAATTCTTGTTCTTTCTGTCTCCCCCCTCCCCCCCC
>NC_051414.1:27115413-27115507 GCF_015228065.2 Penaeus monodon
AAGACGCAAAATGGGCATAACTCAAAGAGCACCGAGGATAAAGGCGCCCCACGTCAGCTGACAAAATGTAAACAAACGCGCACGTGCAGTCAGC
>NC_051414.1:27115544-27115741 GCF_015228065.2 Penaeus monodon
CCTGTGACACCCTGCAGGAAACATAATATAGATCATATCCAGTGATTGCTGTCTCTTTCGGGGGCAAGGCCGGATAACAAAGCTGTACCGGACGAGGGCGAGAGTGAGCAAGGACAGGTGGCACGTGCAGCATCCAGCCGAGACTCGCCGTCCCGTCCCCGTTGACAGATGAGGACCGGGACGCGCGCTGACAGGCA
>NC_051414.1:27116124-27116473 GCF_015228065.2 Penaeus monodon
CTCTTCCTGTGTCCCATCCCCAACATCCCTCCTCCTTCTCCCTATCTCCCTCCCTCCCCCAAACCCCCACCCTCTCCCTACCATCCCCCACCTCCTTCCTACACTCCCTTCCTCCCCCCCTCTCCTCCCATTCCCTACATTCCCCTCCCTATCTCCCTCCCCTCTCCCTCCCCTCCCTACATTCCCCTCTCATTCCTCTCCCTCCCCCCCCCACAGCCCTCTTCGCCATGACCTCCCGTCACCCGAACGCCAATTTCTGAACAGGTCTTATGGATTGATCGAGAAGAGAGTTGCCTTTGAACGGTCCTTGTCTCGCTGATTGGTCGTGGAAGCAAAGCAGGTTACGAGA
>NC_051414.1:27117448-27117774 GCF_015228065.2 Penaeus monodon
CGGTGAAAATTTGATCCATAAAAGTGAAAAAAAAAACTCGTGCCAAATCGCCCTCAGCCGAAACGCGGGTCCCAGCGCCCGAAGACTTTCGGACATCACGCGGACCAGCATCCCACCTCCTCTCGTCATACACACCCGCACATGACCACCCATTATACACAAGGGCGCCCGCTGATGCTCCCTCCTCCCCTCCACCCCCTCTATCTCCTCATCACCCCCTCCCCCCGCTGCACCGACCACCCAAACAAACTAATTTCATGCTCTAATTCAGAGCTCTATCACAAGCTGTCACCTCCAGCAGCCAGGTAGGCCAACACACAGCGTTA
>NC_051414.1:27118306-27118571 GCF_015228065.2 Penaeus monodon
AACATGAACTCCCCGCGCTACCCATCACCGCCCGAGGCTTCAGGAGCTAATATCGGGTGTCTCTTGCAGGTGTTGAAACCCCCGAAGGCTTCACACCTGCCTTTGACACCTGTCCGGTCGGATAACTTAGAGCGAGAAGAGTTGCTGACACCTCCCACCCACGTCTCTCTCCCTTTCTCCCTCTCGTTATCCTCCCTATTTTTCTTTCTACTGGTTTTACTTTTCTCTCTCGTGGCAGTTCGCTCTTGTTTCTCCATTTCTGTTG
>NC_051414.1:27118656-27119122 GCF_015228065.2 Penaeus monodon
GGTGGGGGTGGGGGGAGGGGTTCTCCCTTCTTTCCTCCATCTCTTTCCTTTTCATCCTCCCTTCCTTCCCTTTCTCTCCTCCTTTCCCTTCCTTTCTCCATCTCCCTCCCTCCCTCCTCCTTCTCCCTTCCCCCCTTCCCCTCTCCCTTCTCTCTCCCTTTCCCCCTCCTTCTGCCTTCCCCCTTTCCCCCTCCCTTCCCCCTCCCTCCTTCTCCCTTCCCCCCCTTTCCCCTCTCCCCCTTTCTCCCCTCACGGCCTTGCCCGGGGTCGCCATGTCATGTCATGTCATGTCATCGCCAATCATCTATTAACTTTGATCTTCAGGAAACTCATTAACTCGGGTGCAGGTGTTAATGAGGGTAAGGTGTTAATGATTAGGTTATAATTACTGCTGTGTTGCTGCTGCGAGTTTGGCTTGGCGAGTTTGGGTGAGGGAGCGGTGGGGGGGGGGGGCGGTAACGAGGGA
>NC_051414.1:27119153-27119266 GCF_015228065.2 Penaeus monodon
ACGTATTTCTTTAATTCATTTAATTTCACTTCTTTTGGATTTTGGGATGAAATTTATATTCAGTTTTTTTTTTTTGAGTTCTCTCTCGGGGAGTTTGGGAACGCAATTCCAAA
>NC_051414.1:27120320-27120706 GCF_015228065.2 Penaeus monodon
CCAAAGTGACGTCATACTATTTTCCTTGGGCAAAAAAAAATTACATTTCTTGCGAATTTCAATAAATTTCGAACGACGCATTTGAGAAACAAATGCATAAGGTCAAACAAAATTCATTATTATTTGATGAATATACATGCACGTTTGCAATGCTAATGAGTATGACATTGCAACCAACCAGAAATATATTAATTCAATCAAAATAAACTTTTAGGCATTGTTGTTAATGTAAGTTAATGTAATAAATGCTGTTGTTGTTTTTGTTTTCGTTTTGCAGTTCATAGACATTCAATTCAGTGTTTTTGTTTCTTGTTCAGGTTTGATTGTTGTTAAAGAAAATATGTATTTCGTGTTCCATTCCTGAGGCAAAATTATTTTTTTATATG
>NC_051414.1:27121731-27121918 GCF_015228065.2 Penaeus monodon
GGCTTCATCCGCGAGTTAATCAGACGCTGAGTAATTTAGATTTGCTCTTTGATCTTCTTCCATATGTCCTTTCCTCGACGCCTCTCCCCCGCCTTCCGCGCCCAGTGATTGAATTCTCCCTCTACATAAGGACCCCCTCGATTTTTGTAACCTCCGAGCCATTCAGCGGAAGGCTTAGAAAACGGGA
>NC_051414.1:27122109-27122490 GCF_015228065.2 Penaeus monodon
GATGTATTCTTGTTGTATATTTGTAAAAGTGGATATTGCGTATGTTTTCAGATATATTTGGTGTGTTAGATAAAATGTATTATTTTAGTATTTCTTTTTTTTTTCAATTATCTTTTCACAAAGGAATGTCTCATACATAGTTATATCTTGTATGTTAGTGTTTGCTTTTAGTTTTGCATTCAACATTTTTGTAAGATTTTTCATAGCAATTAGGTATTTCAGACTTTTATTTTACGTTTTTTTTTTTCGATTTAATCTCTTTTATTGTATATTCTTCTCTCTATTTTTATATTACTATACGCGAGTGATAAAATGATTTTCAATTAATTAATTAACTTGAGTGCCTGTTGCAAAATAAGCGAAATTGACAGACACGCTGAC
>NC_051414.1:27122604-27122668 GCF_015228065.2 Penaeus monodon
TTGCAAGATGCTAGACGGCCGATCAGAATATAAAAAGAATCTTGATAAAGAGAACATGGAAGTT
>NC_051414.1:27123491-27123653 GCF_015228065.2 Penaeus monodon
ATAAGAGAAAATGATGATAAAAATCGATAACCATATAAAGATGAATTGTTCTTTAAAAAAAATGTGATCAAGGAAAAAATATGTAAATAAATGAATATGTAATGATTAGTGAAGTCCAATAAAATGTGAAAATAAGACAGGGATTTTTCTTTTTTTTTTTTG
>NC_051414.1:27123969-27124130 GCF_015228065.2 Penaeus monodon
GCAAACGAACATCGACGCCCTGTGCCGGAGACCTCGGCCGTTGAGCAAAGGCAGGAAAAGACACGCAACACATACCATCTTCTCGCGATTCAGATCTTCAATAGCAAAATTCCAGACCGAGAGAGGCAGTTACACATGAGACGGGAAGATATCGTCGCGCT
>NC_051414.1:27124815-27125081 GCF_015228065.2 Penaeus monodon
GGATCCACGGAGGTTATGAAGACCGCCGACAGATGGCCTGATCGCAAGACGCGGCAAGGCTTCGGCAAGACGCGAAGGTGCAAATGTCTCCCCATCAAGCCTCCAACGGCCATAGTCATCCGCGGGTTATTGCTTCGGCTGTCTCGAAATTGGAATTTTGCCATCACGTACTCAGCACGCGGCAATTGCAAGAAGCATTGCTGCATCGCGTCCCGGGCGGTGTTGCCGTATATTGCTCCGGTGTTGACGGGGTTTCTGCAACGGAC
>NC_051414.1:27125487-27125688 GCF_015228065.2 Penaeus monodon
CGGCGGACAAACGAAGATGATAACGCGACAGTTAATCTTGTGTTAATGTCAAAATAAAGATAAACAGCATAAATATATTAACTGAATCAACACTGGACAATTTCTCTTCCTTCAAGAAATTAGGGCAAATGATGAATAAAATATGTGAAGATAATATGTCTCATAAAATCTTCCTTTTTGGGAATATCATCTCGTTGCCAA
>NC_051414.1:27126757-27126890 GCF_015228065.2 Penaeus monodon
CTTTAACGTTTGTGTTCATTGATACTACGCTAGCTATGTGTATGTCTGTGTTGTTGGCAATACTGATCGCCCACTTCCTTTTTCTCTACCATAATATATATATACGTGTCTGCGGCGGTCACTGCACTCGCCA
>NC_051414.1:27127155-27127809 GCF_015228065.2 Penaeus monodon
AGAACAGAAAGCCCGTCCCAAGCCAATCCAGCTTTCGGCCGCGAGAAACATCGCTTAAATCAAGCGCCAAAAAGCCAGCGAAAATCCCCGACGCATCTCGCACTTGGCATATCGGCGAAAATCATCAACAATAAACAGATTATGACTTGCAACACCGTAAACACTGAGAACTATAAAGATAAGGCAATTGTTCATAAAAAAGGGGAGACTACACTGGTTCGCAGCGACGAGTTAGCGAGAAACCGCTATCAGTTCTCGCTAGGGCGAATGGCAACAGTGTATGCAAATCAAAACATGTGTCACTCTTTACAAAAAGGTGTAAAATTTGTTGGTGTCTAGTCTGCGTTACTGCCAACAGCTGTTTATTCCAAAATAATATAGCTTGCAACTACCTCTGGACAATTTGAACAAGGTAAACTACCAAATGTTATGACAACAATGATGCAAAAACAAGACTTTTTTTTAAGGTTTGACAGCGACAATAAATCACTGACAACAACAAGGAAACAACAAGTCGCTGACACCTTTAGCAATAACTTCAAGATTTCATCCTTCACATTATCATATCCTTTTTGACAACACACACTCACAACAGTAAATCCTAAGATAGCGTATGAAAGAACAACGATATTCTACAAATAAACCTTTAAAAGC
>NC_051414.1:27127899-27127975 GCF_015228065.2 Penaeus monodon
CACTTTTTTTTTATTATACCAGGAAGTATACCTCCCTCTACGTACATACCAAAAAAACGACAATATCCAATATCGA
>NC_051414.1:27128450-27128700 GCF_015228065.2 Penaeus monodon
ATTGACTAAAGACCAAATGCAGGAGAAAGAAGTACGGGAGGTAGAAAAACAGAAGATAAAGAGAGAGAAAGTGGGAAAGAAGAAAAGGGAACTGAGAGGGTTACAGGAGAAGCGGTCAGGGGGGGGGGTACAGGAGAAGCTGAGAGGGGGGGGCGGGAGGAGTATGGGGGGGGAGGGAGAGCGACATCTGACGAGCGTGGCCGAGAATCAATACAAATCAAATGTGGTTCTGCCAGGCCCTTCTTCATTC
>NC_051414.1:27128732-27128826 GCF_015228065.2 Penaeus monodon
TGAAGGGCTCTTTGTACCCCGTCTCATCTCGGGTCATCTGGCAGCGAACGAGGTCAGCTTGGTTGGTTGGTTCCGTTTTCCGCGCTGGGTGAGG
>NC_051414.1:27129268-27129365 GCF_015228065.2 Penaeus monodon
GACCCCAGTTTATGCATGCAGCGGTTTCGGGTGGAGTGAGGGGAAAAGCTTGCAGGCGGATATGGTATTCGATTTTTTTTTAAAGGAAGAATGAAGG
>NC_051414.1:27131070-27131358 GCF_015228065.2 Penaeus monodon
TGACGGAAGCGTACTTGAACAAGCTCGCAGACACCTACGGACGAGCATGCGAGGGGAGCCCCCCCCCTCCCCCCGCCCACAAGAGGGGAGGCGCGACAAATAGTTAAATAGATTCGTCTATAATTGAGGATGCTTGAGTGACAAAGTCCTTCTTGTACGGAAGGACCCTCTCCCCTCTCGCCTTCTTGAGTCGCATAACGTTATAAAAAGAGGTAATTAGCGAGGGGAAAAAAGGGGAAACGTGAAGAGGGCATTAGGGATGGTGATAGAAGTGTGTGTGCGAGCATA
>NC_051414.1:27131548-27131658 GCF_015228065.2 Penaeus monodon
ACGACACAGAGAGAGAGCGCGAGTGTCTCTGTGTATGTGCGTGTGGAAGGGGGGGGGGGAGGCAGAGCTGAGGGTGTGACTTGGATATTATGTTAATGCCATTGACAAGG
>NC_051414.1:27131690-27132766 GCF_015228065.2 Penaeus monodon
CGATTAGTTTGCTATTGTCTCAATGCAACTGCAGTCATCACTCACATCAATAGTGTCGAAATATTTATCATATCCTTATGATAATTACTCTCACCCAATATCCGGTTAATACTGAAGTTAATTAAAATGATGATCATTGTCAAACTAATGACTGTTACTCATCACAATAGTTAAAATAATTAGTCGCAATATCATTTATCACTAGATTTGATTTTTTCAATAAATATTCCGCAAAATGGACGGTCATGAGTGAGACATTTGACAATCGTTTTCATTATGGCGATGTCCGTATATGATAATGATATGCACAGTAATACATTAATGATGATAACGGTAATTCAGATAATGGCGCTTATATAGATGGTTTATTAATGAAAATGATAAGTATAAGTATTTTCATCACGGAAATAAGAATAAGGGAGAGAGGGAGGTTTACGATGAGAAAGAGAGAAAGGGAATTCGAAGAAGAGGAAGAAAGAGAAAAGATACAGAAAGAGGGTGGAAGAAGAAGGAAGAAAATGAGAAAGGTTTGGATAGGAGGGGAAAAAGGGGAATGGAAGGGGATGGGGAGGAGAAGGAGAGAAATAGGGGAGAGTGGAAGAGATGGAAAGAGAGGGGGGAAGAAAGGGAGAGAGTTAGGGAAAGGAGGAGAAAGGAGTGGAAGGGAGAGGTATGGAGGCGAGGATAAAGAGGGGAATAAACAAGAAGGGGAAGAGAGTGGAATGAAAGGGAAAGAGAGAAGAGAGGAAAGGGAAAGAGAGAAGAGAGGAAAGAGGGAAAGAGAGAAGAGAGGAAAGGGAAAGAGAGAAGATAGGAGAGACGGAAAGAGAAGTCAAGAACAAGAAAAAACAGGAGAGAAGAAGGAAAGAAAGGGGGTGAGGGAGAGAACAGGCTGAAGGGGAGGGGGGAGGAGGAGAACGAAGGGGAAAGGGGGGGGGGGAATGGGGGCAAGGAAGGTCAGCCCCGACGTCGAGGAGTTCATAAAGTGGCCATTTTGAGGGAATTAATTTTGCACGGTTATTTTCGCGGTTCCTCGTGTTATTGCGCGCGCGTGTTCCCTTTCCCGGAGAACACGA
>NC_051414.1:27133559-27133648 GCF_015228065.2 Penaeus monodon
ATCCATCTCCCCCCCCCCCAATCCCCCGCACTTCCACGCGACACAGACCATCTGCGTCGTTCCTTGTGTGGCGGAGGCGCTCTTTGGCC
>NC_051414.1:27133891-27133990 GCF_015228065.2 Penaeus monodon
GCAGCCGCAGGAGCAGCAGCCGGCCATCCCGCGGGTCATAATGATCAAGAATTCATGATGATGCAGTGTCAACAAGGTCTTAAGTGCCCCCTCGCCAGG
>NC_051414.1:27135027-27135148 GCF_015228065.2 Penaeus monodon
GATTCCCTTACGTCAAGAAAAGCACAAGTAACTTCTATTTTCTTGAGAAGAAAAAAGATAAGACTTGGCGGGAACCCTTCCCCCGACCGAAGGGCCAGAAGGGAAAGTAGATGTATAAAAT
>NC_051414.1:27135773-27136352 GCF_015228065.2 Penaeus monodon
AAAAAAAAAAATTTTTATTACTAGCAGCCCGTCTTATGACTGAGCCTTCCACAAATAAATCTCAAAGGGAGGCGGAGGAAGCTTATTTCATTCCTCAAACAATCATCGGCGAGGAAAGGCGATTGAGGTGTGCGCTCCCATCACTAATCAATAAACCATCAGGCTGTTTCTAGAAGTTTCCGAAAAGTACTTCCAGCTTCAACTTTCATACGACCCCCACTGTTGGCGAGGCTTTGCAACAACAGGATTCTCGGTCTGTTAGCTTGGTTTTTATTTGTTATGTTTTTGTGTGTGTGTGTGATTGTGTTATTGTCTGCGTTTTTGTTTTTCGTTTTTCGCTTTTTTGTGTGTGTGTGTTTTGCTTGTTTTGTTTCGTTTTTATGGGGTGTGTGTTTTGTTACTCTTTTTTTCTTTCTCTCTCTCTCTCTTTTTCTTTTCTTTCTCTCTTTCTTTTCTTGTTCTTTCTCCTTCTTTCATTCCTTTTGTTCTTCCTTTTACTTCTATTGTTTTTAGATTCTCTCTCGACTCTATTTTTTTTTCGGGAATTTGTTTTCTCCTCCTTTCCTCCCCCCTCATCAT
>NC_051414.1:27136387-27136866 GCF_015228065.2 Penaeus monodon
ACATATCCCCTCCCCCCCTCCTCCTCCCCATTTACCCCACCTCCTCAAACCCTTCCCTCTTTCCCTTCCCCCCCTCTTTTCCCCTTCTTTCTCCCCCCCCTCTTTTCCTTCCCGCCCCCAACCCTTCTCTCCCCCCCCTTCACCCCTCCTCGCCGCCCACCCCCTCCTTCACCCATAGTAATATCACACCCTCAGGAGTTCTTTTAATATTAGTTAAACCTCAATACCTGTAAGAGGCTGCGACTATGGCTTAAGACTAATTCTTGAGTATATATTTTGGCGTAAGTTGGGGATGCGGAGGAGGCAAGGGAGATATAGAGAGGGGGCAAAGGGGGTGAGGAGGGGGGGGGATGAGGAGGGGGGCAAGGGAGATAAAGAGAGGGGGAGAAGGGGGGATGAGGAGGGGGGGAAGGGGGATGATGAGGAGGGGATGGTTGAAGAGAATGGGTGGGGAAAGAAAGTGAGGAGAAAGTGAGATC
>NC_051414.1:27137203-27137441 GCF_015228065.2 Penaeus monodon
ATGCTCCTGCGAGAAAGCTTCGCAATATATTAAACGTTCCACAGAATATCGAAAAAAAAGTCGCAGTAATTGAAGAATTTGTCAGTCGCCGCCAATGTTTCCAATGTTTTGTCAGAGCTGTTTACATCTTAAACATATCGGTCTGTTGGTGGGGGGGAAGGGGGGGGGGGATCGGCGTGTCGCGACGGGCCAGCGAGAGGCCGCGGCGGCGAACTTTTGGGCCAGAAATCGCGTTTTC
>NC_051414.1:27137517-27137601 GCF_015228065.2 Penaeus monodon
TATTATTATTCTCCTTCTTCTTCTTCGCCTTGTTCTTCAGTTTCCTCTTCTCAGTGTTCTTATTATTCTACTTGTTTTTTCTTT
>NC_051414.1:27137620-27138098 GCF_015228065.2 Penaeus monodon
CTGGTTCTTCTTTTATGTGTCCCTCTCCTTATTATTAGTGCACTTCTGCTTCTTCCTCAATTTCTTTTACTTAAAAAAAAAAAATTATCATCTTATTCTTCTCCTTTTTTTCTAATCTACATATTGTTCTTTTTCTATGTGTTTTATTCTTCTTGTTCTGCTTCTTCTCATTCGTCATCTTCGTTTAGAGCTTCTTCCCTTTCTTCTGATTCAAGTTCCTTTTATTCTTCCTGTTCGGTTCATTTCGTTTTTTTTCTAAATCTTCTTTTGTCCTTGGGGTGTTTGTTTATTTGTATCTGTTTCTCTTTTTTACTCTTTGCTTTTCTCTCTTTTATCCCTGTGTATCTGTTTACCTGTCCTCTTCCTCTTTTTCCTCTATCTTTCTTTACCTCTTTTCTCTCTCCCTTCTTCGCCCTTTCCCTCGTTCTCTCTTTTTTTCTATCTCCCTTCCATTCATCTCAAGTAGTCTTGCCTGTCC
>NC_051414.1:27138213-27138346 GCF_015228065.2 Penaeus monodon
CCCGTCAGCGTATGTGAAGTAGCAATGTTTTCATCCCGGGTGGTCTTCCTTCACATCCTCGTCCCGCTGAAGATCATCCCCCAATCCTTTTGAGGATTAAGACCAAGAAAGCTTGTAAATAAATCCATGATAA
>NC_051414.1:27138441-27138552 GCF_015228065.2 Penaeus monodon
GACAAAGGTGGATGCAGAGGCAGCCACGTTAGCGCAAACTGTAGATAGAGCATCTAAAAAAGACGTGAAAGAAAAAATAAGAAGAAAAAGGGGGGGTGAGATGGGGAGAGG
>NC_051414.1:27138856-27139100 GCF_015228065.2 Penaeus monodon
ACCGAGTAGCTAAAACTCGAAACGATAAGACCAATCTTCAACCCCATACTCAGTCTCTTCATCATAATCCCAGTAATGAAAGCGAAGCGAACGGCCACCCCCCACTAGCTCGCCTCCCATATCTCCCGGATCCGGTCACCATAACACACCATAACAACATCTCTACACCCAACAATCACAGGCCGTGTCCGATACCCGTTCTAATCCGCCGGCGAAATCTGACGGGTGAAGGGATTATCAGAGG
>NC_051414.1:27139197-27139516 GCF_015228065.2 Penaeus monodon
TTCCATTCCTCTGTTTCACTCCTCTTGCCTTCCTATCAGGTCTATACCCCTTTTTCTTATTATTTTCCTTATATCATTTCTCCCCCTTTCATACTCCCTCCTCCCCTCTTCTGTTTCCCTCTCCTCCCTTTCTCTCCTCCTTCCCTTTCTCTCCTCCTTCTCTTTCTCTTCTCCCACCCTTTCTCTCCTCCTTCCCTTTCTCTCCTCCTTCCCTTCTCCCCTCCCTCCCTTTCTCTCCTCCTTCCCTTTCTCTCCTCCTTCCCTTTCTCTCCTCCCTCTCTCCCTCCACCCCTTCGCACCCGTTTCCTCCTCTTGTATT
>NC_051414.1:27139561-27140130 GCF_015228065.2 Penaeus monodon
ACATAAAAACTCCTCCCTGCCCCTTTATACCCCTAGTTCCTTCACCCTTTACCTCTCCCCCCTTAGAAATGTACAAATCTCCCCACTACCTGTGCGTACTTGGGGGAGGACAGATGTACTACAGTAGAGTATGCGTACAATTTCCTCACTGATTGTCTGTTCACCCTGTTCGTTATTATAATTATTTATTACACATAAACCGTGGTGTGTCTATGGTACTGCAGCAGAGTGATAGTCGCAATAATATCGTGTTGTAACAATTGCCTGTATTATTGTTTTGTATTGTATTAACCGATGCTGTACTTTGAAACTTTAAGACATGATATATCTCGAGATATTACGTTCATGGTGTTATAAGCTGAAATATTACAGTGCATAGTGTAATATCCATTAAGATATTACATTCAGAACATGTAGCTATACATATTTCACAAACAATAGTAATGAAACCGTAATTAGAAGTGTTACACGTTTATTAAAGATATATATTACAATTAGATGTACAAATAGTACATCCTCTCGAAGATGTACTTTAATACCTTATGCCCTGTTTTACATCTTTTGCATCT
>NC_051414.1:27140896-27140968 GCF_015228065.2 Penaeus monodon
TCGTCTTCGTTTCCTTTTTTAATTCGGGTTTCTTCCTCTGTCCTCCTTCCGCAGCATTTATCTGGTTTAGTG
>NC_051414.1:27141238-27141328 GCF_015228065.2 Penaeus monodon
ATACAGCAGAATGTAATTAGCCATTGATCTGATGTGCATATTAATGGAGCGGACAAAAGGCTCATAATGGAATTAATACGCCCCCCCCTT
>NC_051414.1:27141406-27142001 GCF_015228065.2 Penaeus monodon
TCCCTCGACACCAAGACAGGATTAGGCAGAAGAGAGAGAGAAGGAGGAAGAGAGGCGGAAGAGAAGAAGGGGGGGGGGGTGGAGAAGGGAGAGGAAGAGAGAGAGGAGAGGGAAAAGGGAAGAGGGGGAGGAGAAAGGGAGGGAGGAGGGGATAATAGAGGGGAAGGAAAGAAGCGAATGGGAATTAGGAGAGGGAAGAAGAAGGGAGGAGTTATGGAAGGAAGGGGGGGAGGGGTGAAGGGGAAAAGTGGAGCAAGAAAAGGGAAAAAAAAGGGGAAGGGGGGGGGAGGGGGAAGGGGAAAGGAAAGGGAAAGGGGGGGGAGGAGTGTTGGGGTTTGAAGGAAAAGGGGGGAAAAGAGGGGAATGGGGGAAAAGGGGGAAAAAAGAGGGTGAAAAGGGGTTGGGGGGAAGGGGGGGGGGAGGAGAGGGGAGGGGCGGAAGAAAGGGGGAAAAAAGGAAAAGGGAGGGGGAAAGGGGGGAAAGAATGGGGTAAAAAAGGGGGGAAGGAAAAAGAAAGGAGTAAAAGTAAGAAAATATAACAATATCAGGGTTTTTGTATGGTATAATGATACCTACCCCACCAAACCCTTTTAAA
>NC_051414.1:27142164-27142350 GCF_015228065.2 Penaeus monodon
TAATTTTATAATATATATTTTATTTTTATATAGCTTTTTTTTGGGCAATAAAAAAAAGAAACGATTTGCATGACTCGTTTTAAAAACACCTTTACGCTTTAAATGCTTAGTTTAAGGGGAAAAAGGGAGGGAAAGGAAAGGGAAAAAAAGAGGAAAATGGGGAAAAAGGATGAGAAGGAAAAAAAA
>NC_051414.1:27142531-27142825 GCF_015228065.2 Penaeus monodon
GGCGAATGGAAAAAAAAGAAAGGGAAACATAGATGAAAACAGGTAGGGATAAAGAAAAAAGAAATAGGGGTAGGAAAAAACAAAGAAAAATAGTGATGGATAGTAGACATTTCGAAAAGCCCAAAAAGTAAGGAAATAAACAAAAAAATAAAAGAGAAAAAAATATTTTTCATATAAAGAAAAAGATAACAATAAAAAATATGAAAAATAAATTTATAATAATAAAGATAATTATTATAATATTAAATAATGAAGAAAAACAAATGATAAAAATAGGGAATAACCCGGGAATTT
>NC_051414.1:27142857-27142928 GCF_015228065.2 Penaeus monodon
CCTTAAAAATTTAACAATAAAAGATAAAGAAACAACAAAAACAGCAAAAACAATAGTAATAATATTTAGTG
>NC_051414.1:27143219-27143419 GCF_015228065.2 Penaeus monodon
TAATGATTTAATTTTTGATAATAAAGTTAATGATGATGAAATGATAATATAATAAATTTTAAAAATAAAAATAATAATACCCTCAATAACTACTTTTCTACTTTTTATTATAATATTAAAGAGAAAATAAATTAAAGATAATAATGAAAAATAAGGGGAAAAAGATTTAAAACAAAATTGGCGATATTAGTAAAAAATGG
>NC_051414.1:27143543-27144514 GCF_015228065.2 Penaeus monodon
AAAAAAATAACGTCTTCATTTATACAGAGGTTTAGGAACTCATCCCCTCCCACCCCCCTCCCCACCCCCCCTCCCACCTCGCTCTCCCCCTCCTCCACCTCCCACTTCACTCCACCTTCCACCTCACTCCCACTCCCCTCCACCCCATTCCTCCTAACCCCCCAAAACCCCCCACCCCCACCCCAACCCCCCCCCCCCTTTTCCCCCCTGTCTCCCACCTTCCCCTCCCACCCCCCTTTTTATCTCGCCTCGGGGGGCCCCCCTTTCCCCCCCCTCCCCTTTCCCCTCCCCAAACCCCCCACTCCCCCCACCCCCTTCCCCCTTCCTCCACCTCCCACTCCCCCCACCCCATTCCCTTGTCTCCCACCTTCCACCCCCCCCCCCCCACTCGCTCTCCCCCTCCTCCACCTCCCACTCCACTCCACCTCCCACTCCCCCCACCCCATTCCCCCTTCCTCCACCTCCCACTCCCCCCACCCCATTCCCCCTATCTCCACCTCCCCCCCTCCCCTCACTCTCCCCCTCTCCCCCCCCCTCTTCCACCCCCTACCCCATCCCAAAAGCATGGTTTATGACATAGATATAACATCACTAATGGTTGTAAAGAGAATTGGGCGACATGAGCTCGGTGTCCCTTCGATAATAAAAGCGTCATAAGACTATACAGTGTTGACTCAACTTAATTGATATATGTGCTAATGGGTCTGTGTGCAGGATGGGGGGGGGAGGAGGGGGGGATGGTAGGGGTTTGTGCGTGGGAGGGAGGAGAGAGGGAGGGAGGAGGGGGGGATGAGAAGGAGGACGGTAAAGGGGGGGGGGTGAAGTGGGGGGTAGGGGGGGAGGAGAAGGGTGGGGGGATGGGGGAAAGGGGTGGGGAAGGGAGGGAGAGAGACAAGGTGGGGGTTGGGGGAGAGGAGGGGGGGATTGGGTATTAAGGGAGAAAAAAGGTAGGGATATGATAAGGTAAAAAT
>NC_051414.1:27144812-27144892 GCF_015228065.2 Penaeus monodon
TGACATACATAGAGGAAGGGAGGGGAGGGATATGCCTGGAGGAGGGGGGTGGGGGTCACACGCATGCAATTGCTGTCAAA
>NC_051414.1:27144916-27145040 GCF_015228065.2 Penaeus monodon
ACTGTGCACGCGAGTTTGATGATTCGCTTGACGATAACGTTGCCAGTTAGGGCATTTTTCACACTATGACAGAGTAATCGTGCAGATAATATGCAGATTTTGCATATATGCTATCTGTTAGTGT
>NC_051414.1:27146272-27146355 GCF_015228065.2 Penaeus monodon
CGTAACTAGTGTAAAATATTTCATGCTATAGCGTTCATTGTTCATGAGAGTGTGTAATATTAAATAACATGTCACCAGTATGG
>NC_051414.1:27146440-27146599 GCF_015228065.2 Penaeus monodon
CCATTAAAGCTGTTTCCTTTCGTTTATCTTTTTCAGTGATGACTTATATGAATAAAAATGAATATGACGTTATTGTTTGTGATTCATTCATGATGAAAAATGGTTATATTCGCAGATTTGTGTGAAAGTGCCCTCGGGTTTATATTTTCTCTCTTTTCG
>NC_051414.1:27146793-27147705 GCF_015228065.2 Penaeus monodon
TCTTCCCGGATTCTTTTGTCTTCATACCCTTCTAGACACTTTTGGCGTCACAACACCCATTTCCAACACAGAAACTGACGCCCACCACTTTCCAATCAAAATAAAAAGGCAGAATTGATCGACTCGTCCGATTTCTTACGTGGCATTGACTTAATCTTCGCCTACCTCAGCTCGAAATGTAATAACTATTTCTCCCCCTCTCTTGTCTCGTCGCCAGGCTGTACGATCTTTTTTTTTCTCCCTCTCTTCCCTACCTTCTCTCCTCTCTCCCTCTTCTCCTCTCCCTAGCTTCTCTCGCCTCTCCTTCCCCTCGCTATCCTCTCCCTTCCTACCCTCTCCCTCTCTATCCTCTCCCTCTTGACTCTCTCCCTCCCTACCCTCTCCCTCCCTACTCTACTTTCTCTTCCCTCATCCTCTCTCTTTTATCTTCAATCCCTTTTCCTATCCTCCCTACCTTCTCTCCTCTCTCCCTCCCCTCCCTATCTTGTCTCCCTTCGCCCTCCCTTTTCTACCTTCTCTCCCCTCCCTCTCCTCCCTACCCTCTCCTTCCCCCCTATTCCCCTTTGTCATCTCCCTTTCCTCTCCTTTTCCTCTCTGTCAGCTGCTCTTTCTTCTTCCTTCTTCGTTCCTTCCCTTCTCCTCTCCTTTATACCTATTCTTAACCACCCTCTTCTTCCTTTTTGTCTACTATTCTCTCCTGTTTCTTTCTTATTATTATTCTTTCTCTTCATCTCTTTATCTTCATATTTCTCCCTTGCTCTCAGTCTGTCTTCCTCTCTCTCTGTTTCCATCTCTTTCTCTTTCTCACTCTCTTCCCTTACCTCCCTCCCTCCCTCTACTCCCCACTCTCTCCTTCTTTCCCTCCCACCATCTTCCCACTCCCTCCCCATTTCTCCTTCCCTCCCTTCCACC
>NC_051414.1:27147973-27148472 GCF_015228065.2 Penaeus monodon
TCCTTGTCATCTGCTGACCCCTGCCAATAGCATTTGCTCCGAGACGAATCGATGGCTTCTTTTCAGGTCGAGAACACGAAGAACGAAGAACATTTGTTCATTTTGAGACTCAAGCACAAACGCACAAAGTCTTACATGTTCTTTGCTTGTGTTAGAGGACGAGGGGGGGTGGGGGGAATCTATATATGTGTTAGATGTGAACACGTAAAATATACCAACATATTATCTTTTTTTTTATCTATGCATATTGTAGATGTGCACACGAGTTTATAAATAACTACATACAAATGACGTCACGCATATACATGAGCTAAACGTAATAATTTCACACGAGTATTTATAGCGTTAGTGAAAGCAGAGTCCGTACTAAATATTACAGGTCTAAACGTTCATAAAAGTTCATTTATTTCATAATTCTCCTTATGGAATGTTATATTAGGCTGTGTTTCAAGTGAAGTGTCAACTAACGAGGTTTGTGTGTATGAGTGTGTAAGTGTAC
>NC_051414.1:27148623-27148918 GCF_015228065.2 Penaeus monodon
CTCACAGCATTATTATTAACATCTCTAAAGAGGCCATCCTCCAAAGAAATTAATTTACCTAAATTACCACTAATCATTTCGCAATTACGGATAACGAAATTTACTCAGAACGCAATAACTCAATGACGTCGTTACAATAATTCGATGGATGGGACGAACAACAGCGGCGGCGAACAATAACGTGTGATTGTCGAGTGTCTTAAGGACTTTCCTCTCTGTTAGGCTGCCAGGGTTATTCTGCTGTGTTTCTCCTCTTCTTTTCTCTTCTTTGCTCTCTTTCTTTCTCATTTTGTGG
>NC_051414.1:27149118-27149284 GCF_015228065.2 Penaeus monodon
CTTCGTAATGATATTTCAATTTTCTTTCGCCTCCTTCTCCGCTTCCCTTTCTTCTCCGTTTTCTTTCCATTATTCTCCGCATTATCAATTCCTCGCGTCTTCTCTTCCGCTTCGTTTGCTCCGTTTACCCTCCTGATTCGCCCTCTTATTCGCCTTGTTTTCGGTC
>NC_051414.1:27149683-27149831 GCF_015228065.2 Penaeus monodon
GCCCCCTCGTTCCTCGCCCGATCGTTCTCATTGCAGATGGTCCTTACCTCCCCACCACAGCCCTAACCTGTTAGATTGAGTCGTAGCGGGGGTCACACGGCGGCTGTTTCCGGAGGCTGGAACGGGGCGGATTCGCGTCTTTGGTATC
>NC_051414.1:27150385-27150561 GCF_015228065.2 Penaeus monodon
AAATGGCTTCTTGGAAGGAATGAGAGGGGAGAGAAGATGAGAACGCGAGAACGGGAGTTTTCAGAAAGGACTGATTTTCAGGCCATAACAGAACATTCATAGAACGTCGTTTTTTTAATGTATTTTTTTGTAACTGGCTTAATGAAGGATTGTTTTCTTTGAGTTGTCGAATCATA
>NC_051414.1:27150612-27151200 GCF_015228065.2 Penaeus monodon
ACGGAGAGGGAAAATGGTGTTTCGCCTCTGCATGTTACTAAAGTTCGCTTTGAAACAACAGAAATGTCTTCTCTTGTGAGGAACTATGGAAGCGATAAAAGTCCCTTTGACAACCTCAGCCTCATCACCCAGCGAGCTGTGGAATGTCTTTCGCCTCCCCAAATAGCAGCCAGACTTTCCCCTCTTGTCCTGCGCGTAAGACTACAATGATTGGTCAGTTATCGCTGTGTTGTTGGTGCCGGTCCGCCATTATAAGCGCGAGGGACGGCCGGGACACCAGACGCTCGAGTGGCCACTTGAAGCGCTTCCCGCCACTCTAATAATGGATCCGATGCTCTTTTGTTTTTCCATCTGACCAGCTCCGTAAAGGGGCTCGCAGTAGACCCGTCGCTCTAGTTTCAGTATTTATTTATCTGGAGGGCCGGGCGTATTGATTTTGCTGGTTGATTACTATCCGTGTTCATGTATCAAAGAGAAGATGTCTCAGCGGGGGAAGAGGCTAAAAGGCGTTAAATTTGTGATTATATGTAAACAAAGGAAGTGTCATAAAGGTATTCGATACCTCAGCGTTCATTTGTGATTTGTCCT
>NC_051414.1:27153607-27154314 GCF_015228065.2 Penaeus monodon
GACAAATCCCAGAAATAAACAATCTAGCGAAGGATCCCCATTATCTCCTGCAAATTGCGGGTGTCTGCTTTCCAGCTCTCGCCTTTCACGTCTCCAGTGTCTGGCGCGAGGGGAGAAGGAGGGGGGGTGAGGGGAGGAAGGAGAGGGGGGTGAGGGGAGGAAGGAGAGGGGGTGAGGGGAGGAAGGAGTGGGGGGTGAGGGAGGATGGAGTGGGTGAGGGGAGGATGGAGGGGGGTGAGGGGAGGGATAAGGGGATGAGGTGGGGCAGGAGTGGGGTGAGGAAGGGGGGGGAGGATGGAGGGGGGATGTGGGAACAGGAAGATGGAGCGGGGTGAGGGGAGGAGGGGATGAGGAGGAGGGGATGGAGGCGGGGAGGGGAGGATGGAGGGGAGGAGGGGAGAAGAGGGGTGATGAGAGTAGAAGAGGAGGGAAAGGGGAGGAAGGAGGGGGGGAAATGGAGGATGAAAGGGGATGAAGGGAAAAGGTTGGGGAGAAGAAGAGGGGAAGAGGAAGGATGTGGGGAGGAAGGAGAGGGGAGGAGGGGAAAAAGGAGGAGGGATGAGGGGATGGAAGTGGGGGAGGAGAGAGGGGGAGGGCGGGTGAGATTAGGGTATGAGGGGATAAGGGTGGGGATGAAGACGGGGGTGAGGGGAGGAAGAGGGGGGATAAGGAGGGATGAGAAGATGAGGGGTGAGAAAGGGGAGAGG
>NC_051414.1:27154363-27154717 GCF_015228065.2 Penaeus monodon
AAAAAAAAAAGGACCGAGAAAGTAACCACTGAGTATAAAAAAGAAAAAAAAAGGAATGACAATAAAAAAGGCAAACACTTGATAATGAATAATAAATAACAAAAACAACAGAGAGAACAAAATGAATAATTAAAGGAGAATTAAATACAAAAATCAATAAAAGAAAAGAACAGAGGAAAGGGGGAAGAAGCAAAGAGACAGGCAGATGAAGAGAACGATTAGTGAAAAAAAAAAAAAAATTCTTACGCTAATATGATAAAACATCCAAAGGCAAAACATGAAATGAATCAGAACACATTTAAGAATCAATTGCATGATTATGAACCAATGTTTACATCGGTAGTTATGTGTTAA
>NC_051414.1:27154854-27155752 GCF_015228065.2 Penaeus monodon
CTTCATTTTCTCCTCTCATTTGCAATTGACATTTAGCAAAGAGAATATTAAAAAGAAAGTCATTGGAGAAACACATTAGCAAGCATTTGCAACATCGGCTCTGCTAAGGAAATGAAAAAAGAAGTGAAAAATGTATGCGTTTGTCTCAGCACTCCCTCGTCTCTATTATGAATAAGTGCTTTGTCATGTTAGTCATGTTATAACGTGTTTGATGTGCCTTTAATAGAGATAGAGAGAAAGAAAGGTCTTTTGCGACGGTAAACTATGATAAAATTGGATTATAAGATATTTAGATATTGCAGTGTGTTGATATTGCATTATCCGCTCGCCTTGAAAGTGAATTTGGTAATTTAGGGCGTGAAGACAACTAAGTTTAGATTATTTAAGATATAATACTCCAAGAGATATGATCCTGTTCAATATTCTTACGAAAAAAACTGCCACCAACTATTCATGTGATGCACCTTTTCTGAATGACTTTCAAATGCACCCTTGCTAAGAAAACTACAAGAGAGATTTGTTGTGTAGGATTCTTTGGGCAAAATTCGAGCCCCACTTAGGGATACCTTTTGGGTTCCCGTCCTCACATGCTACAACACAGTCCATTCATTAATATTATGCTAAAGATAGCATATAGATTTAATCCTATCTCGAAAGCTAGAATACACTCATAGGATTCAAGAAATAACTTTAACAGTACTGACAAATAACGAATCAAAATCCTACAGATTCTTCTATAAATATCTATTTGTATTTTCCAAGAACTTAAAACTCAATTCATATAAATACACGTCAGCTAACATTATGATAACCTCTCATACACATATACCTAGTACTGTATCGTTCCTCCCTCGTTTTCATTATTTTGCATGCCTCTTCTGAACCTCCTTTTATCACC
>NC_051414.1:27157445-27157521 GCF_015228065.2 Penaeus monodon
ATCAAGTAATCGAAGCCTCATTAACAAAAGGCGAAACAGAAGCCAAGCTGAAAACCCGGAGACGCTCCTCCAAGAC
>NC_051414.1:27157553-27157628 GCF_015228065.2 Penaeus monodon
GTTTGGAAATAAAAGCCACGGAACAGACGACAAATAAAACAGAGGTGGATATAAAACACAGCTTGACCCCCACTC
>NC_051414.1:27157663-27158120 GCF_015228065.2 Penaeus monodon
TCCCAGACGATATATATATACAACAGACAAATTAGAAAATAAGAAAAAATAGTATGAAAACCCATAATTTTTTTTTAATCTCCAACAGCCACTAAATAAACAACAGACAAATATAGATAAAATAATAATTATTATTTTCGTTTAATAATTTCAAAAGATCATTATTTTTATTTATAAAAAAAAAAATGAAAACCCAGAGAATTTTTTTTTTTCAAAATCCCCAACAGCCACTAAATAAACAGACAAACATAAAATCCAGCTTGAAATCGCCAGGAGAAAATCCCCATCGCCCCGCCCTCATTACCGACGCCCTCCCTCACGCGGGCAGAAGGAGCTACGGCCGTGATTATGCTCACCAACGAGATATATATCATTTGCCCCGCAGTTCTCCGGGCGTCACCATGGCAACCATCAGGCGCTGCTGCCGTGATATGAGACACGTGACCCATGGGCCCAG
>NC_051414.1:27159645-27159722 GCF_015228065.2 Penaeus monodon
CTTCCTCTTCTTACTTTCTCTCATCTCCTCTTCCTCTCTCTCTTCTTCTTCACTTTATTAACTCTTGTCACTCAATT
>NC_051414.1:27159813-27159909 GCF_015228065.2 Penaeus monodon
TTCCTCTTCTTCATTTCGCTTACTCCCATCACTCATTTCTCTTCCTCACTTCAGCGATTCTTCTCACGCACTTCGCCTTGACCACTACGGACCAGT
>NC_051414.1:27160449-27160530 GCF_015228065.2 Penaeus monodon
TGACCGTCTGTCTGAATATCTTTAATTAATTATTTCTGTGTCTCTATCTATCTCCCATTTAATCTAATTACCCTTTATCCA
>NC_051414.1:27160604-27160813 GCF_015228065.2 Penaeus monodon
AACGTTAATCACCGATATTGAAATTAACCCTCCCCCCCCCAGGGCAACAGACCCGCGGCGACAAAACACCGATTTATTGAAAAGGTTAAAATCGCGCTTCGATTTATGTGGAAACTTTATCAAGTCTCCATCGAGAAACATCGGTTGACCTTTTGGCATTTAAGGTCAATCGGGTTCCATTTGAATGTCGTTATGAGTCGAGTTGGACC
>NC_051414.1:27160838-27160924 GCF_015228065.2 Penaeus monodon
TATTTTTTTTCTCTCTCTCTTTTTTTTTTTTTTCTTTTTCTTTCTTCTTCTTCTCTTTCGTTTTTTGGGGGGGGGGGGGTATTTGT
>NC_051414.1:27161465-27161932 GCF_015228065.2 Penaeus monodon
GTTAATATCAACGAAACAACATACATCATTCGCTATGCAATGGAATAATTAGATTGATGCAAATCGAATTATTTCAGATACTGGATTTTATCAGACTTAAATTAACTTGTTTTGCCTAAATTACGTGATCATAATCTTTCCTGTGAATGATACACTGAAATCCGTTTGATATAATTATATCAAACTTTAACATAGTTACGTGCAGCGGGATTAAATTACGTTAATAATCACGGGCATAAAGTTGGTAGAAAATGACATTTGTGTCAATATGTTATAAGGTTCAAAATAAATTGTTGCGTGAAAGATATTGCATTATGATGGTATTTTTTCAGCTTATGTGAATATTTATAGAAATGATTAATAATGAGATATTAGTCATTAGTATTACAGGTGAGCCATTAATTAATTCTAGAATTAATTATTATAATTGTGACAATGTTTGATCATCATTATGACCAGCAATATAT
>NC_051414.1:27161980-27162050 GCF_015228065.2 Penaeus monodon
ACGTTTTAACAATGATGATAATATTCTCCACTGATTTTATTCCATACAATCTACATAATCCGCATACAAT
>NC_051414.1:27162232-27162385 GCF_015228065.2 Penaeus monodon
GCATACATAATGTAATTACGGTAAAGCACTTCTATGGTTTCGTGTGAGAAATGTGAATAATATATACTTTTTATCTTTTTCTGATTAATGGAAAAAAGTGCAAATTATTCGTTTCGTTATTTGATTTGGTTGGTGCATATACCTATTTTTTTA
>NC_051414.1:27162546-27162727 GCF_015228065.2 Penaeus monodon
TCGTGAACCTCTCTGTCTGTCTGAAACCTCCCTTCTCTATCCACAAAGATATTAACGGATGTAACGATAATACATAAAAAAGAGAAGTTTCATAAAAAGTATAATAAACGCAAAAATAAGAAAAAAACACGGTGTTTGCAATTATGATACTGAGGAATTTCCCTAGAAACCTATCTGTGTC
>NC_051414.1:27162812-27163215 GCF_015228065.2 Penaeus monodon
GATAACTAATAACTAATGTCGAAGGTGGACATTATAAAAAAAAGAACATATTCGGTGTTAAATCTTTAATCGACCCTCTGAAAGCCCCATCCAGAATGCAGGAATTTCGTGATCAAATCGATTAATTTTTAGTCACCCCCGAAAGAAAGAAAGAAAAAAAACGAGCTCTAGATCTTTCAAATGTCAGCAAAAATTACAAGTTGAAAGTTTATGAAGAAACAGTTGCAACCTTTCAACTGAAAACTGTTGTAGTACAAATGATATTGATAGGTCGCACGGTTTTGCAAGTCGGCCGTTACACATGAGTATATACATACACATACAAAATGTAAATAAGAGGGAGAGAGAAAGTTTTCTTAAAGTGAGTATTTTTATTATAAAACATAATACAGTACCTCTGAAA
>NC_051414.1:27163432-27164238 GCF_015228065.2 Penaeus monodon
TTTGACTATGATTCTTGCAAACTTAATGGCACATCACAAATGTGCCAAACGCATCTACCCCCCCCCCCCCTTCTCTCCACTGGCCGAGCGCGAATATATACAAAACAAACACGGGAAAAACGAATCCACGTGAATCCGGGTAACCAGATTAGACGAACGCACAGCCAACCGCGTTCTTCTATGACGGATTTGTAATCAATGTAATCCGGCTTTTGCGGCTTAAACTTATCTTTTTCAAACCTGACTGAATACACGATATTTGTTGAGCTAAAATAACCCTTTCTCATTCTATTTTTATCTTCAAGTAAAAAACAGTGCTTATAGCAAAAATTTGAAATATAAAAAACACTTATTTCCGTTTGTTTTTCAGTTGGAACAACATTTTGCAACACATTATACTACTTTTTAAAATCAAACGGAAGATAAGAAAAAACAGCAAAACCACCGGGTACCACAAAATCTTTTAAATGACTCTTAAAAGCTAAATATTATACCACATCAAAATCCTCTAAAAACACATTGAACACTGAAATACTAAACACTACTAAGATGAGGATGAAGTTCACGCCAACATTTCCTTAAGAAAACACATCAAGACTAAGTGGTTCAGTCACAGCCAACGAGTCCTTTTCAAAACATTGTTTCGAAACCGTTTTGAGAACTTTTTAAAAAAATGCCCAAAAGTATTTCGAAATTTTATTTTTTCGGTAAGAATGTTGAAAAATTTCAGATGCCCATTTCAATAAAAAAAAGGTCAAGAGGAAATTAAAAAACGTCTTTAATACGTGGGGTTTTTCATGATCAAT
>NC_051414.1:27164385-27164749 GCF_015228065.2 Penaeus monodon
GACGTTTAATGATACAAAAGATGCATAAAAAGGACGTAGAATATACGTATCACAAGAGGTACATAATGATAGATATACAAAACACAAAACATACATCGTTATACAAAGAAAACATGACAGAACAGTATACACATCGTGATACAAAGGATACCTGATGAAATGCATAAAAAAATTGTTTTAAAAATATATATTATGATGCATAAGTCACATAATGATAAAACATCACATAGAAACATAAATATGATACCAAGATACATAATGTTACAAAAGCTATATATTTCTACATAGGATAATCAGAATAGTAAGAACAAAGTACGTTCTTATTCATTTATCTACTATAAGATTTATAATATATAAGAGTGGG
>NC_051414.1:27164933-27165004 GCF_015228065.2 Penaeus monodon
GCACGTACACAAATACAAACACTTACACACGTTCTATCTCTTTCCCTTGTCCAGTCTGTGAACTGTGTGTG
>NC_051414.1:27165346-27165541 GCF_015228065.2 Penaeus monodon
TTATCATCAATCAATAACATCTTACAAGACAACGACTTCTTATTGTTCGTTATCGGCACAACGAACAGCGTACAACGAACTTCCTCTCCGTCCAGAATGCGTTTGCCAAGGCCGAATAAGTGATAAATCCCCCACAACCGAAGAAATGGAGACGAAGAGAGAAAATATATCAAAATGTGATGATCGCAACACCGA
>NC_051414.1:27165597-27165767 GCF_015228065.2 Penaeus monodon
GTTCGCTGCCCCCCTTTACCCCCGGCCTGGTTGACCCCCCCCCTGGACTTCCTTCTGACCACACCCACCATCCCGCCCCCTCTCACCCCCCCTTCGGTTTCTGCCCCCCCTCTCCCCCCCTCTTCTCCCCCCCACCTCCGCCGACCAGCGTCCAGCAACCCATCATCAGA
>NC_051414.1:27166466-27166862 GCF_015228065.2 Penaeus monodon
CGTCTCTTTACTATCTTCTGCTATCTCGTCATCATCTCCGTCTACATATACTCTCCTCTTTCAAAACAACCAAAACACAAAATCAAGAACAACAGAAAAAAATAAAACAAACAAATAAAAAAAACATAGAAAAGGAATTAGGAAAAAAAAATAAAGCAAAATAACAAGAACCAGGTAAAATGAGACACAGACAATGGAGAATTAGTTATCATGCATGTTTTAGATGATATTCACAGTCATGAGTCTCTATAGCAGCTGGAATATACTATAGAATCTGCGATTTGCGGGTGTGTGAGTGTTTGTGGGATGGGGGGTGGGGGGGGGGATGGGTGGTAGGGGTGGGGAGGTGGGAGTTTGTGTTAGTGGGGGAGGGTGCGTGTGGGAGAGAAGTGCGTT
>NC_051414.1:27167063-27167133 GCF_015228065.2 Penaeus monodon
AATGTATATCTGTTATTAAATAAGGTAGAGAGGATTTAAAGATTTAGAGAAAGGTTAAAAGAGAGAAAAC
>NC_051414.1:27167202-27167509 GCF_015228065.2 Penaeus monodon
CAAACAAAAAAAATCTCCTCACAACTCCCCACGTGAGGTGTTAAAATCCTCTTATATTTCATAAAAGATTCAAAAGTTAAAGCATTTGCTATTTCCCTCGAATCCGTTTAACAAAAATCTTATCCGGCCGTAGAAGCGATTATGTAACAGAGACTATGCAATCCTTCCCAGAAATATGTGTCATCTTTTATACACAAAGTAAACTACATTTTTGATGATATACAAGGCATCGCCGATACGATAATCATTATAATATGTAGCTTTTGTTGCGCTTATTAAACTCTATTGCTACTAAATCACTATATAC
>NC_051414.1:27167579-27167727 GCF_015228065.2 Penaeus monodon
CAATAACTTCACAACCCGTTTCACTCCATCCCATCAACATCGCTTCAAACTTAATATCGCTCTTTTCATCACCAACTACAATGGGTGCTAATATCATTACAAAACTACCACGACTATTATCCAGCCACAACTACCTTCACCACAAATC
>NC_051414.1:27167771-27168003 GCF_015228065.2 Penaeus monodon
TGAACGAAATTTAAATGCAACAAATGATTGACCATTTTGATAAAGGTTAGTATGAGGACTGAACCGGACGGACTGACAGCTTATCAATTCGGTTTGGAGGAAATCAAAAATAAATGCCCTTCCCTCTGTGCTTCGGGTTGCATTGGGGAATATTCTTTTTTTATGCTGTATATTTTTTCTTCTTTTTATAAACAAGTGCACAGCCTTATAAACATATAAGGTTATGTATGCA
>NC_051414.1:27168565-27168717 GCF_015228065.2 Penaeus monodon
GGCAGCCGATAAATATAAAGACTTGGAGAAGAAGAAAAGAAGGATAACGGACCGATAATAATTAAGTTATCGCCAGTCCCGAGGTGAACTTTATTGTAACATTTAAGCGGTCCTATTCATCAATACACTAACCTTTGCATAATAAGAAACAA
>NC_051414.1:27168784-27169019 GCF_015228065.2 Penaeus monodon
CCTCCTCTCACGATGATGTTGATATTCATGTAAAATTTTAAACCTTCCTTCCTCTCCTCACCCCCTCTTCCCCTCCTCTCCCCTCTTCCCCTCTCTCCTCTGCGTTATTCCCCTCTTCCCATGTTCCCCTTAGGATGAAATATGTACGGGTGACATTTTTTTTCTTCCTCTCGTTTTATATTTTCTTTTCTTCGACAATCATCTGATGGTCAGACCAAGGAACTCAAAGGAGAGA
>NC_051414.1:27169885-27171272 GCF_015228065.2 Penaeus monodon
TTACATCACCTTTATTTTCTCCGTACGAATACATCGAGTCCGAACCTTTTCCTTCGCTTCAGGCAGATTCGAAACCGATCCTAAATAACGAATATAAAAAGCTCTAATTCGACGTACGTTCACAGGTGGTGTGGGGGGGAGGGGGGGCATTGTTAGCATTGCCTCTTGAGCAAATGTCAGTCCAGGCAGGGAGCATTTACAGCTCTCGGAATACATTAGGATACATTATTCAGTCTTACCGCAGCCAAAGGAAACACACAAGCCACAAATTGATCTGAGTCAATATCATCAGCCGGAGTCCGCCGAGGGGCCTGGAGCGCCGACCAATGGGCGAGCGGCGTCAGGTGCGGCGTCATAACTGCAGCCAATCAGAGCGCGAGTTATGATCTATCCTTCATATAGGCCACCAGGGAAGGTTGCCGCGCCGAACTTTGGACGAAGAATTTTTTTGTGCGCTTCTCGTGTGTTATTTGTTTCGCCCACGCGCCCGCCTTGCCTTTAACGCCCGCGTAAGGCTTCTTGGAGAACAGAAGGTGAAATATGAGACGCGAAAGGGGCGTAAGGAGGATAAAACAAACACGTTCCTCGGGAGCTTTCCTTACGTCCTCGCCGACGGAAGTTTATGATTGCCCGAATGACGTCATCATATTAATATACTCGCGCGCCGCTATTGGTGGATTCCGCCCTTCCCATCTTTCATATGAGTGGAAGTTGACCAATCGGGATAAAGACGAATATAATGGCGATATTACCCGAATATAATGGCGATATACACGCGTGGGGGAGGCGGGGCGAGGCCGAGCAAGGCTCTGCGCCGTAAATGAACATACAGTGTTTATGATGAAAGCGTCTTTTTTATCAAATAGAATCACGGAACACGCCTCTCTTTTTTCGGTCTTAAACGCGCGCGACCGTCTCATGTATTATGCAAATGAGATACTCCGGCGAACCTGCTTTTTACCTTAAGGCTGAAAAGTGGCTAACCCACAAACTCTATTTAACAGCAGAGTGGAAAGGAATTAGACGAGAATCTCAAAGAAAGGTGGAAGAAGACAAAGAATATAAAAAGAACACGAAGATAGAGATTTTTATATGAGAGAAGAATGAGATCAAGAGAAGAGGAGAGAAAATAGAACTTTTTATAGTAACAAAAAAATATATTTATTCGAAATACTTAAAAAACGCAGCGTATGAAAAGAAAACTAGAGAGAATAACTAATAACAATACAAAAACAATTTAAAACGTTAAATAGAAATTGCATAATTAATTAAAAAAAAAGAATTAAATCCCTTTTGTCATTAAAATCAAATTAGATACTAACATCACATGAATATAAATCACAAGAAAACTCCCAGAAATAGACAAATACTTTTAATACGCACATTG
>NC_051414.1:27171333-27171599 GCF_015228065.2 Penaeus monodon
TCATCATAGTGATTTCGCAGCGAAGAAGCTTCCAGAAGCGATCGTAGCTCCTCGTCTGTTCGCCAAGAAATCAGTTTAATTTTTCATTGCTGTGGAAGGACACTTTTCATTCTCGGCGTCCCACCTGCTCCCGCGCGCGCGCTCGCCCTCAAGCGCCAACTTTAAGCGCTGGCCGGGGGGGCGGAGGCGGCGGGAGCGGCCTGTGTGTGGATATGCGGGTGGCTATGACATGTGTGTTTGTGCTTATCATTTAAGGGTTTGCAAAT
>NC_051414.1:27171850-27172285 GCF_015228065.2 Penaeus monodon
GTATGTGTATGTGCTGATATATATGCATGTAAACATACATCTGTGTACGATTCAGGAAAGAAAAAAACACGATCTCGGTGAAATAAGAAAATTCAAAAACTATTTGCGAAAATATGAGGAAATGCATTAATATCTTCATATTATCGGACATGGCAATGGCATTAATTTGAATAATGGCAAGTTGCCAATAGTGAGATAGTTGTTTACAATTTTGTGAAAGATTTTGAAAATATATGTTGCGCAATTATTGACGTCATTCAGTTTAATAGACAGTAATATATATGTTGAAAGTTATTGATAAAACTCTACACCAGTTAATCCATTAAACTCGAATGGTAAAAGAAATAGATTAATATAAGTTAAAGTTCCCCACAAATTGAGAAAAAAGCAAGAAAAAAAAAAAATCAACTTACTTTTTCTCCTCCCTTTTATTGA
>NC_051414.1:27172316-27172602 GCF_015228065.2 Penaeus monodon
GACAAAGTCTCCCCTCAGGGAAAGAAAACGAGAAGCGAAAGGAAAACGGGAGTCCGGTTCCCGAAAACGCCAGTGCTCAGAACACTTTTATCATGGAGGGTGTTGACACCGACAGGACGCGCGGCCAAAATGTCAGTCACAGCTCGTCTGTCAGTCACAAAGGAGTTCGTCGGTTGTCATAATGGGAAGACAAATAAAACATCAGGTTAACCCACTCCCGTGACAGCGGACACGCTAGGGAAATGTTGTGAGGACGTTTTTCATTTGTGGATGTCGATTTTTTATC
>NC_051414.1:27173298-27173366 GCF_015228065.2 Penaeus monodon
ATACTATATATTATGTATATATGTTACTGGTGTTGTGTGTTTTTTTGGTAAAATTTAGTCATATAGTG
>NC_051414.1:27173755-27173878 GCF_015228065.2 Penaeus monodon
TCCCGACCGCCGCCCCCATCGACGCCCAGAGCGCTCCGAGCCGGAACGCGCGGCAGACACCGTCCAATATGCAGGGGCGGAGATTGGAGTGACCGTGAAACAGGGAGGAAGCGAGAAATCAGC
>NC_051414.1:27173927-27174023 GCF_015228065.2 Penaeus monodon
GGATAAGAACAGAGGGGCAAAGATTAAGGGAGAGATAGATTTTTAGAGAAGGAGGGAATATGAAGAAATGAGAGGTTAGCAAGGGAGGGAGACTAA
>NC_051414.1:27174072-27174183 GCF_015228065.2 Penaeus monodon
AGACAGAGGAGCCATGACGGGGAAATAATCAGTTTTTCGGCGAGCGGACCAGCGGAGGTGTGAGCGGAATAAATCTACGGAGAGACCACTCCATCAGCCGTGCATGAGTAC
>NC_051414.1:27175542-27175643 GCF_015228065.2 Penaeus monodon
CATAGTAAAATCTAGGTGTGCTGGCTCTTTGATCAGGAAATATGGCTCAGGAACGCTCAAGTTCAGATTGAATCCTCTTGTCAGATCGGCTTTTGCCAACC
>NC_051414.1:27176085-27176347 GCF_015228065.2 Penaeus monodon
CCTCCTATTCCTCGTTCTCCGTCTCTCCCATCTTTTTTATCTAAACTTCCTCTCACATCTCTCGGTTATTTTGCTACCCATATATTCCTCTCATATTTCCCCTCATATCACCATCCTCCATCTCTTCCCCTCATCACTATTACCTCTCTTCTCTTTTCTCTCTTCCCCCTCATCATCATTCTTTCTCTCCTCTTGAATCTCCTTCTCTCTTATGCCCCTCTTCCTCCCAGTACTTTACCCTCCCTCCATCACACTTAAAGGT
>NC_051414.1:27176453-27176605 GCF_015228065.2 Penaeus monodon
ATCAAAGCCTTCGCTCTTTCGACTTGCATATAATCTATATTTTCTGCAATGTTGCGCCTCACTATTTCAGCGCTTTGTACGCACCCCGATGTTCACTTTTATGTCTCGCAAGCTCCTCATATATTATTGTGAATATTCATCCTTCCCCTCTT
>NC_051414.1:27177300-27177416 GCF_015228065.2 Penaeus monodon
CAGCGCCCATGCGTTTGGTGATATATCTCGGTGCGTTGTCGAGTTATTGCCCTACCTTGGCTGTTTTTACCATGGGCATCAAAGACTTTACTTGAGCCATAGCGTGGTTATTGTTA
>NC_051414.1:27179137-27179326 GCF_015228065.2 Penaeus monodon
CCCTTTTCATCACATCTCTTTGGTTGTATTTCATTAGCTTTATTTTAATCTTTATTGTTTCAACCTTGTCCCTATATATACAAGGGCTCAATAGGAAAGGCAGTGCAGAGTTATTTCAGGCTGAAACATCTATGGTGCAGCTGATGTAGAATGTGTTCGAATGCCTGTTTGGATGTTGGTTGGCTTTAC
>NC_051414.1:27180767-27180854 GCF_015228065.2 Penaeus monodon
GTCATCGTTCACATGACCGCAAGGAGATGCCTGAGCGACTTGCTTTGTCTTGTCATTTGTCATATAACGCTCACCTGTCGTGTCTAG
>NC_051414.1:27181347-27181632 GCF_015228065.2 Penaeus monodon
TTCATATTTCACCGCCAAAAGTGAAGAATGGAGATAACGACTGAAAAGAATGATGGAGAACAAATAACCAAGATAAGATAAAAAAAAAAAAAAATCATAGGTTGCTCTCGCCTAGCGCTTTTGTGTATCTAGCGAAGTTTGCTATATAGCGATTTTATGTATCTAGTTGAAGTTGAATAACGCTGTAGTTTTGTGTACCTAGCAAAGTTCAGTATCATGAAATGTTGTATTTCTAGTGAAGTTTCACCTGTAACGGTCTTGTGAAGTTGTACATATATCGGCGAG
>NC_051414.1:27181924-27182747 GCF_015228065.2 Penaeus monodon
AAAAATGGGTTTATGAAAAGCTTCGTGCGTGTACCGTTGTTGTGCAGAGAGAGATTTGAAAACGTTTTGAGAAGTGTCTCTGAAGCAGCAGTAAAGCTATATATATATGAAGCCCTTTTTTTTCGTAAATAGTTTAGCGATGTAGCCCCACATATGCGGTGACACAAAACAGGTGTAGCAGAGATAGCTGTCCATGATGAGGTATGATGGATACCCCCCCCCCCCTCCCTTCCTCTTCTCCTCTTCACGCTCTCCCTCGCCCTTTCCCCTCTCCAGTCTCCCTCTCCCACTTCCCCTCTCCACCCTCCCGTCTTCCCCTCTCGCCAATTCCCCTCTCTCCTTTTCCCTCTTCCTTCCCCTCCTCTCTCCCCCTCCCCCTTCCCCTCTCTCCTTTCCCCTCTTCCTTACCCTCCCCCCCCTCTCCACCCCTCCCCCTCTCCATCCCCTTTTTTCCTCCTCCTTTTTTCTCTCCGCCTTTTCCCCTTCTTCATGTTTCTTCTTTCTCTTTCTTCTTCAGATTTTCTCCACTATCTATTGCCTTTCTTTCCTTCTTCCTTCACTTCTTGTTTCTCTTTTTATACCTTCACCATTTTCTCTTCCTCTTCCTCATCTCTTCCCTCTCTTTCATAATTCCCTTTCTCATACTCCACCATCTTCTCCTCTATCTCTTCTTCTTCTATGTCCTATCTTCCACCTCCTTTATCTTCTCATTGGTCTTCTCTCCCATCTTCTTCTTCATACCCTTTCTCCCTTTCCCCGTTTCTCTCTTTTCTCTCCTCCACTTCTCCGCCTTCTCTGACACTCTCCCCTTTCTGTCTCCTTT
>NC_051414.1:27183018-27183085 GCF_015228065.2 Penaeus monodon
TCTCCCCTTTTTTTTTCCCCCAAAATATACAACATTTTAATACATACATATGGGTTTTTTTTGGGCA
>NC_051414.1:27183172-27183304 GCF_015228065.2 Penaeus monodon
AAAACCCCCCAAACCCAAATGATTTTTTTCCCTTTCCTAAAAAAACTCCTAAAATTTGTTCATTATCATAACTACATTCGGTTAATGTTTAGACTGGTTTACTCTTCTCTTCTGTGGCTTTTTCCTTCATTC
>NC_051414.1:27184046-27184141 GCF_015228065.2 Penaeus monodon
AAAAGATACTCTCTATCTTCATATCAACATCACGCCCCTCTCTCTTTTCACCCCCCCCCCCATATGAGGAACAAGTCCGTCCACCTATCCAGTAG
>NC_051414.1:27184233-27184379 GCF_015228065.2 Penaeus monodon
CCAGAAGTTCTCACGCCTGGTATCTATATCTCACATTCTAGACGTGGTTGCTTGGGACGAGAGAACGCAGGTTGCAAGATCGTGCAAGAGGGGTCTGTTCAATGTTGTTATGAGGCTTATGAATGTCGGTGTTGGTTGCACGGAGG
>NC_051414.1:27185864-27186043 GCF_015228065.2 Penaeus monodon
CGTGGAACGCAAACACAATCCTCTCACTTTTCTCACTTCAGAACGTACATGTGGAGCCGCGCTGAAAAATTCACGGCTAATGAATTTTGACTGAAAACCTGTGACATCAGTGACGAAACCAAGGAAAGTTCATCTTAAAGTTTCGACAATTTTTTTTTTTATGTGTGCATGTATGTAGG
>NC_051414.1:27186392-27186660 GCF_015228065.2 Penaeus monodon
CTTTGCATTTTTATTAAAGTATATTAAAATTCCTAAATACCATTCTACAGCAAGAAATGATATGCTATAATCATTCCTATATTTGTCTGCATATCAGGCATACAACCTTCGATTTTCTTTAACTTCACGATAATGAAAATTGACTCACTTTGCTGGAATTACTCCGACACGAAATTTTTTCCAGGATTAATTCATTAGAGACACATATACCTGGGGGATTCTACCTGGCCTTTGCCACAGCATTTCGTGACTAAGGACATGGCCATGC
>NC_051414.1:27186682-27186944 GCF_015228065.2 Penaeus monodon
CAGGTATTGTAACATATACACTTTTTATTGTATATTATTGACTGGATTTCACTACTTCGTCAGCTATATAATATATACCTGAAAAGCTTCACCACAGACTTCTAAATATTAATGCTGATAATGTAGATATCATTCGTATTCTGTGATATGCCAAAACCAAAACTACAAAGGTATATTCTAACAAACAATAATCATAAAAAAACAGAAATCTGGTAGACTTTGTAAGGGTGTGAACTGCTATCTAACTGGACTTGAAACTCAA
>NC_051414.1:27186986-27187386 GCF_015228065.2 Penaeus monodon
CTGTAAATATTCAGAAAGGGAAGGATATGTAGTCTTTAAACCCATCTACCAAATAAATATTTAAAAATGTTCTGAAACTCGATACCCACAACTACTTACTATGAATTTAAATTTTTTTTTTTTACGAGAAATACTTTACTTTTGATATCAAAAAGACTTTTCCGAATGATAATCAAATAGATAAGATATTGAATAAAACTGGGGATACCCTCCATCTGTCGTAGTAACGAATTAAATTTTTTTCTAAAATAAAAATAAACTCGCCTTGTATGCAAAGGTCATGAGAGGTCATGTAAATGAAAGCCGAACTGACTTGGTCGAAGACTTTTCACTGAAGAGAAGCTCGCTCTTCATGCTTTGCTATTTTTAAAACGTCGCTTCTGTGGCCATGAGACATATG
>NC_051414.1:27188204-27188537 GCF_015228065.2 Penaeus monodon
CTTCTCCTTCGACTTACAAGCCTTGTAGAGCATAGATTGCTAATTGGCTTAATAAAGAGTGACCTTTAAATCTCAAACTTTATGAAGTCTTGTAGACGGATTGGCCAGTCATGACAAACTTCTATAATAAGTAACTACGAAAATGGATTTATCTCTTTAGTTTGACTTTTATTACCTGAGTTGTAGTTTATACGTTTCTATAGACATTCGCTCGTTGTGAACAGGGGTCGGTCACGTGGTCTCTTTCTAGATCCAATTGCATAGGTGTCATTGGCGATTTTTCACTTATGGTGGTATGTTCATAGAAGGATAGGTAGAGAGATATGTTGCACA
>NC_051414.1:27189091-27189682 GCF_015228065.2 Penaeus monodon
GACACACACAGGCACACAGCTTAACACGCACAATACACTCGTAGCCTATAAACGGGGGCCATCATTGGGGTAAAAATAAGTGATGTTTAACCCCAAGCCTCGCTCTCTCGGAGAAGCTTAAGACCAACGGAAATATTTGGGGCAAGAGGTAAAGAATGTCTGCCTTATTCTCATGCGCGATATGAGGAGAGGGGAAAAATGCCGAAGAATGAACAAAAAAAAAAAGTGAGGGGAGAAGGGAGAAAGGAGAGGGAAATAAGGAGAAAGGAAAGAGGGGGAGGGGAATAAGAGGGGAAGAAAGGAAAGGAGGAATGGAGAAGAGGAGGAAGGTGGAAGAGATAGGGAAGGAAGAGGGGAGGAGGAAGTGGAGAAGAGGGGAAGAATTGGGGATAGGAAGGAGGGAGAAAGAGAGGAAAGAAGGAAAAAGAGAGGGAAGAATAGGTGAAAGGCGAGACAGAGAAGAGAGACAGACTGAAAGGAGGGAGAATAGGAGTAAATAGGGGATAACAGGATAAATGAAGAGGGATAATTAGAAAATAGAGAGAAGGAAAACAGGAAGAGGGAAAAGGAGAAAAGGGTGAAGAAAGCGAA
>NC_051414.1:27189757-27189831 GCF_015228065.2 Penaeus monodon
CCGAAAAAAGAAGAAGAAGAAGAAGACGAAGAAGAAAATAAGAAACATCGATTGTTAAATGAGAGAATCACTGA
>NC_051414.1:27191061-27191217 GCF_015228065.2 Penaeus monodon
GTTTTTAAAGATGTGTGGATCCTTCCTTTCTCTGTTTTTTTCTCTCTTTTTTATGAATTCTTCCCCTGTTTACTTGTTTTAATTGCCTCGTGTTTTTTTCTTTCTTTAAAATGGTGTATAATTTTTAGGATTTTTTTCTAAACACATTTCTTTTTT
>NC_051414.1:27191499-27192093 GCF_015228065.2 Penaeus monodon
TTTTATTCTTTCTCCCTCCTCTCCCTTTCCCCTCTCTCCTTCCTTTCCACCCCTTTCTCCCATTCTCTCCCTTCTTCCTTCTGCCTCAATATCACCACCTCCTACCCCTTCCCGTCAACCCCCACCCCTTTTTCCTGAGCCCTATTTCCCCTCAGGGACCTCCCCTTTCCCCTCACCCTCCCTTCCATCTCCCCTCAACCCCTTCCCCTTTCCTCAGAGCCCTACTCTCTCCCCTCACCCTTCCTCCCCTATCCTCTCAGACCCCCTCCCCTTTTCCCTCAAGCCTCCCCTCTCTTATAACCCTCCCTCTCCTTTCCCCACAGATCCCCTCCACCCTCTCTCTCCTTCCCTCTCACTCTCCCTCCCCATTCCCTTCCCCCTAGCTTCCCTTTACCCTCATCCCCTCCCCTTTCCCCTCACCCTTCCCCTTCCCCTCATACCACCTCCCCTCTTAAATTATCTCTCTACCTTCCTCCATTCCTCCCCTTCTTTGCTTCTTTGTCTCTTATCACACTATCAACACAGCCACGTGTCACCCTCAGTCAAGATGCGCCCTTAACAACACAGATGAAACACGATACCTCGAGATGAATC
>NC_051414.1:27193774-27193859 GCF_015228065.2 Penaeus monodon
GAGAACAGGCGAGTCTCTCCTGCAACGGCGCTTCATTACATCTTCTTTTGTCTTCTTTCTTCCGTTTATAAAAAGATTTAATGGA
>NC_051414.1:27194691-27194982 GCF_015228065.2 Penaeus monodon
GTGTATGTACATAAACACAATATATGCATGTATGCACATCCCGCACGCACGCTCTTTACAAATTCATACAGTCTTCTCACTCGAAAACACACACACACATATTTTCACCTTCTCTTTCCCCCTTTTTATCAAACGACATCTTGCGTCCGTCAGTCAGCCTCCCATTTACATAAAATATAAACGAACATTGAACTGTGAACCGCTGCCTACGTCATACCACGGATGGCGATGCGCATTTGTTTTAACACGCAGCCTATTGTTATGAAACTTGCCAAGCGAACCTAACTAGTG
>NC_051414.1:27196549-27196682 GCF_015228065.2 Penaeus monodon
ACATACCATTTTACTCCAGTGATTTAAGGAATTCTTTCTGGCGCGTTCTGGTGTTCTCCAAGTTTTTTTTTTTCCTTTTTTCCCCTATTTTTTCCTTCCCTTTTTTGTCATCTGCCTGAGCGAGTCTGTTGTA
>NC_051414.1:27196722-27196882 GCF_015228065.2 Penaeus monodon
CGTCGCGGCCGAGGTGACAATTGATGGAAATAAAACATAATGGAGATACAATAGAATTCTGGTTTTCTATTATGTTGGGGTTTTGTTTCCTCTGTTTAGATGCTCTGTTTTTTTTTTTTTGGGGGGGGGGGGAGGGTAAAGGGGTAGAGGGGGATGGCAG
>NC_051414.1:27197370-27197520 GCF_015228065.2 Penaeus monodon
ATAATTGCAGATATTTTAATAACGTATATATCAACACGCTTTTTCTTTCTCTCTATGTGCGTATATGTGTCTGTGTGTGTAAATAAATATATTCAGTGTACGTATATCTAAACAGACACACCCACCGTTTTAGTAAGAACAAATTGCAGT
>NC_051414.1:27197660-27197750 GCF_015228065.2 Penaeus monodon
CACAGGTCACAGGCGGGCACGTGAGGGAGGTTGAAGGGGGGGGCACTGTCAAGAATGTGTGCCCGAAGTAGTGCCACGTGCGAGTTTGAA
>NC_051414.1:27197802-27197962 GCF_015228065.2 Penaeus monodon
AATGTGTTTGTTTCTTTGTGCGTATACCTGCGTACATGTGTGTATATCTTCAAGGAGATTTATTCGATACTGAAATATTGTTACAACTTTATTACACTGATCATCAATTTTTATATTCCACTAACCATTTATAACTTCTATTCTATTTACACTCAACTAG
>NC_051414.1:27198241-27198334 GCF_015228065.2 Penaeus monodon
CACATGCGCTACACATGTACAGCGAAATTATCACCCTCCCGTTTCCGATAACCCCCCCAAAGATAGCCCTCCTTCACCCCATCCCCTTTTCCT
>NC_051414.1:27198364-27198513 GCF_015228065.2 Penaeus monodon
CATACATACCATTACGTTAACCACACCAGTTGTCTCTCACTTCCTACCACAATCCCTCCGTCGAATTGTTGTGGTAGCTAGAGCCTCGATCCGGTGTTCTGAGCCTACCACTTCGAGATAGTATAGTAAGGTTTTTGGAATTTCCCAGT
>NC_051414.1:27198853-27199130 GCF_015228065.2 Penaeus monodon
GGAGTTAGTAAAAGTAGTAACGTAGATTACGGTATAAACGGTAGATGTAGATAGATCGAAAAGCCTCGACAGATCGAAAAATCTTTGGATATAAAATTTTGAGATTGCAAAAGATAATAAAATGTAACCTTTACTTATAACGAGCTGCACGAACCGTAAAGAATTTGATCAAATGACTTAATCAGAGTCCAGGCAAGATTTGATGAATTTCAACATATTTTCATTTTCATATTAAGCTCGCGAGAACAGCAATCTTTTAAACTGACTCATTACATTA
>NC_051414.1:27199449-27200308 GCF_015228065.2 Penaeus monodon
CTCTTCATCATAGTGCAAAATCGACAAACCATTTCCCCCCCCTTCCTCGCACACCTCCAACCCCCCTCCTCCCTCCCTCACCTCCAACGTCCCCCCCCTCCCTCGCTCACTTCCATCCCCCCTCCTCCCTCCCTCCCTCACCTCACCTCCCCCTCCTCCTCCTCCACCTCCACCCCCCCCCCCCCAACAGCTTTTCCAATACCCCGATTGAAAGACACTCTGATAGTTCAGTCATACGAAAGAATGGCACCTCTCGGGTACTCTACCCCTCCTCTCCCCTCCTCTCCCCTCCTCTCCCCTCCTCTTCCCTCCCTACTCCCTCCCCCTTCACCCCTCTCCCCCTTCCCCTTCACCCCTCTCCCCCTTCCCCTCCCCTCCCCTCATCCCCCTCCCCTCCCCTCATCCCCCTCCCTCCTTCCTCACATAAATGGTGACTGAATTTTCAGAGCACATACCCCTCCCCATCCCTCCCTTCGTCCCTCCTTCCCTCCCTCCCTCCTTCCCTCCCTCCCTCCCTTTCTACCTCCCTCCTCTTGCCACCCCCTCCTCCCTTTACCCCCCACCACCTCCCTATCACATCCCCCTCCCCCTCCCTCTCCACTCTCCCCTCACCCCTTGCCCCCCACCCTTTACCCCCCACCCTACCCTATTCCCTTACCCCCTACCCCCCCTAGTACAAGATCATCGTCCGGGAGTAATATCGAAGATGGCGGAGGTCGTTCCGGAGACGCCATATCGAGGACGACCCGCATGGGGGACGGCGGCGCTGGAGTAATAACTCGGGGCGGGAGGAGGTCGTCATAACAGCCGCCAGTTCTTGATGGCCGCCGATCCAGCCGCCTGACGAGCCCGCCTCCTA
>NC_051414.1:27201470-27201754 GCF_015228065.2 Penaeus monodon
TTATAAACCTCTGCTTTATTTAGATTCGAATCTTTCTCTCGATTCCATTAAACGACGTCGGATTCAGGGGTTATCGGAAATGGCGTGACAGTATTAGCCATACTTAAATATAATGAAATATGCTTAAATATAATTAAACATACTTAAATGTAATTAAATGTGTATTATTAAATATACAGACGGCTCATACGCCCCCATAACGAAACACAGCCGCAGTAATTTGTGACGTTTCGAGCAAAGCGTCTTTCCTGTTCAGGTGATAAGATCGGAATGATTGCAGTTTA
>NC_051414.1:27202234-27202323 GCF_015228065.2 Penaeus monodon
GTGGGGGGGGATCAGTAAAAATTAATTCCTCTTGTCTGTAAAATTGTTTTTACTGTAACATGTCCAATAATCATAACCGAATATGATGT
>NC_051414.1:27202551-27202882 GCF_015228065.2 Penaeus monodon
CAACAGGCCCGATCGTGAGAGATGTAAACGTCGGCGGTTACACCTTCGTTCACAAGCCTCCTCCACAGTATCAATCGACTCGAAAGGCCAGATTTTTCTTTCGTCCCTCGAATAAACCGGTAATTGGCTTGCCATCGTGTCGCCATAAAATCTGCCATGGGGGGTGAGGGGGAGTGCTGGTAGGTAGAGTGGGGGGTAGAGGGAGAGGAGAAGGGGTAGGGGGGAGGGAGGGAGGAATGGAAGTAGGAGGGAGGAGGGGGGGTGTCTCCATCGCCTTGATTAATTTTCTGATTGGCTGACCAACTGGACAACGGGAAAGACTGGTGTCTGA
>NC_051414.1:27202979-27203047 GCF_015228065.2 Penaeus monodon
CGAGATGATAACGAGAAAGGGAGAGAAGGGGTTGATATTTTCTTAACCTCTCCTTGACCCCCATGCCA
>NC_051414.1:27203580-27203697 GCF_015228065.2 Penaeus monodon
TAGAATGTAAGCTACAGAGGTCGGAACACGCATTGCGGGTGAAATGAGAGAACCCTTTTGAAATGACACAACAAAACGATCCAGAGTCAGCTACACCATAACAAAGGGCATGCCATG
>NC_051414.1:27203994-27204172 GCF_015228065.2 Penaeus monodon
GTTCCATCACATTATAAGGTAATCCTCTGAATATTTGTAACCATTTTATCCTAAATTTTAATTAAGCTTTTAAAACAAAAATTCCCAAAGAGTGATACGAAAATCGCCATCCGTGACTCCTACAGGCACGTCGCGATCATAGAAAAACGGCCACCCTTTTTATTCGTTAATGACCAGG
>NC_051414.1:27204261-27204622 GCF_015228065.2 Penaeus monodon
CCTTCAATATGGCGTCATCCCTCTCGCCGTCACAGTCGCCTTACCTTTTCCCTTCTCCCCCCTCACTCCCCCCCGCTGTGAAGGGAAGCCAAATGATACCCCAGTGACATTCACTTCAATTTCACGTTTTATTCCTCTTGATAAGTCGTCGCCGGGAGGAGGTGCAAGTCACGGGCCCAGGAAGTTGATGACACAGGCCGCAGCAGAAAGAAATAATACGGGCTTTTGTGTCATAGGAAACTCGCGGAGCCTCTGCCTCTCACACCCGCCGTATTTACCTATTCAATTTGGGGTTGAAATGCCTCTCGAACAAGGGGGGATTTCGCCCTAATTGGCAGCGGCGGAGAGGGTTATTTTCGGG
>NC_051414.1:27204677-27206174 GCF_015228065.2 Penaeus monodon
CCTCCAAATGTCTTATCCTCCTTCTCCCCTCTCCCCCCCCTCCCCTTGTGTAAGTGAGAGCCGACACTAACACAGAAGCTCGATACTAAACATGCTCCCCTTCCTTCTCCCTTACCCTCCTTGCCGCGGGGTTTCTTCGGGTCTCCCTCTCTCTCTCTTCTCATACTCTCCATCTCTTCCCGCTTTCCTTTCCTCCAAATGTCTTATCCTCCTTCTCCCCTCTCCCCCCCCCCTCCCCTTGTGTAAGTGAGAGCCGACACTAACACAGAAGCTCGATACTAAACATGCTCCCCCTTCCCTTCCTCCCTTTACCCCTCCCTTCCCCTGTCTGTCTCCCCTCCCCGTCCTTCGTTAACCCTTCCCACATCTCCCCCTCCCCTCCCCCTCCTCCCTTAAACCCTCCCTCACTCCCCCTCCTCCCTTAAACCCTCCCTCACTCCCCCTCCCTCTCCCTTATCTCCCTTTCCCCTTCCTCCCTTCGCCCCTCCTATAACCCCCCCCCTCCTTTCCCTCCCTCTCTCCCCTCTCTCTCAGTCCTCCCCTCCCCTTCCTCCACCCCCACCCCCCTCCCCTTCTTTCTTGAAATAAGCGAAAGACTATGTATTGACAAGGTTTTTTTTTTCTCCTTCTGTCTTCATATTTCATTTATCCATTTCTATTTCTTTTCTTCTTTGACGGACCACGAGTGCTGAAACCTCGATAATTGAACCTTTTTTTGAACGAAAACTTAAGGGAAAAGGAGAAGAAAAATAAAGACTACCGAGGGTATATATGTAGGGGGAGAGGGGAAGGGGGGCATTGGAGGGGGTAGAGAGGGGGGCGGGATGTGAGAAAGAGGTGGGGGAGGGGGAGGGGTGTGACGGAGGTGAGGAAGATGGGGGAGGGGGAGGGGAGGGGTGTGACGGAGGTGAGAAAGAAGGGGGGAGGGGGAGGGGGAGGGATGTGACGGAGTGAGAAAAAGAGGGGAGAAGGGGGCGTGACGGAGTGAGAAAAAGGGGGGAGGGGGAGGGGGAGGGTGTGACGGAGGTGAGAAAGAGGGGAGAGGGGGGGCGTGACGAGGGAGACAGGTGGGAGGTAGATAGGCTTAGTAGATAGAACAGATCTACTCTTTATCTCTTATTCGCTGTGTTAAAAGGAGGGAAAAGAAGGAGAAAGAGAAGGAGGGTATGACATTAGGAGTATATAGAGGAGGAAAAAAGGAAGAAAGGGGAGGAAAAGAGGAAGGAGAGAAGGGGAGGAGAAGAAGAGAGGAAAAGGGGAGAGAAAGAGGAAAACGAAAAAGATTAGAAAGAAAGAAAGAAAGAAATAGAAGTTGGAGAAGAGACAAAGAGACAAACCAAGAAGCAAATAAGAGATACAAGAGAATTAAAAAAAAAAGACCCCACACCCCTCAAGAAAAATAAAAGAGTCCCCCCCTAAACAAAATAAAAAATACCCCGAAACAAAAGAAAACGAATACCCTCCCCCACCCCCGAAAATATACCCTCCCCCCCTTTC
>NC_051414.1:27206192-27206353 GCF_015228065.2 Penaeus monodon
TCAGTAACAATCAAGAAAAAGGATAATTTCCCGGGATAATGGGCCTGGGTGTTTACAATGGCTTGCGAGGGCGGGGGCGCTGGAGGGCAGTCGTCGCCGCGATGATACTCGAGTTTTATTTGCCACAGGACGCCTTTGTTCCAATAATTTCTCCCCGCGCT
>NC_051414.1:27206910-27207347 GCF_015228065.2 Penaeus monodon
TATAAAACCTCTGCTATATTTGGATTCGAATCTTTCTCTGATTCATTAAACGACGTCGGATTCAGAGGGTCCCTATCGGAAATGGCGTCGATGACCAGTATTAGCCATACGTAAATATAATGAATATATGCTGTAAATATAATTAAACACTAAAAGTATTAAATGTGTATTATAAATATACAGCGGGCTAGACGCCCCCATAACGAAACCACAGCGAAGTAATTTGGACGTTCGAGACAAAAGCGTCTTTCATGTTCAGGTGATAGATCGGAATGATTGCGTGTAATGATTTTTTTTTTATATATTATTTATTAATATTTATTTATCATTCTAATTAGACAGGCTCGTCATTTTGATCTCGACACCCACACCTGTGTTTGTGTAAATATGTCTAAAAGTGTAGCACACAATCATACACACTCAAACGCCCAGAGACA
>NC_051414.1:27207660-27208343 GCF_015228065.2 Penaeus monodon
ATAGAAGAGGATCGGCTAGCGTCGCGGGGGGCAGAGGATGACTCCCCCAGTCAAAACAGTTAAATTCCCTCTTGTCTGTAAAATGTTTTCTTGTACACTGTCCAAATAATCATAACCCGCAATATGCATGTGCATTGTTTTGCAACTAAATAAAGTCTTTAGCACGAGAGGAAGTACCAACTCCCCCCTCCGGCAACCCCAGGGAGGACCAGAGACACAGAAGACCCAGGACGAAACTAGAAATAGAAAACGACCAAAATGATGAGCAAAAAGAGAGGACACACCAGCAACGCGAGGAGAAGAGATAGCGAGACGGAAAAAAGACCAGAGACAGACAGCAGACAGAAGCACGAACTTGTGCAGACCAGAGAAGAGATGCGAGACAGAAAGACAGAGACAGCCCAGCCAGACAGGAGAACGTCGAGACAGAGAGAAGACAACAGGCCCCTGGCTCGCTCGAGAGCATAGTAAACGTCGGCGTTACAAACTTCGGTCACAACGCCCTTTATGAACACCAGTCACACTTCTCGAGACTCGCAAAACAGCGGTGTCCAGGCAACATTTTCTTTTACGTTCGCGCAATACACCCCCCCTGGTGATTAGCTTGCATCGTGTCGCCATAAAATCCTGCCATGGGGCCGGGAGGGGAGTGCTGGTAGGTAGAGTGGGGAGTGTCATTGACC
>NC_051414.1:27208409-27209204 GCF_015228065.2 Penaeus monodon
GTGTATCCCTATCGCCGGTGAATTAATTTTATGATGGGCTTACACACACTGGACAAACAGCCGGACAAACGACTGGGGTAGAGTAGGGTGGGTGCGCCTCTCGTGCTAGGGGGGGGGGGTTAGGTCGGTGTGGAAGTGTCGGGCGGTGGGGGGGTCGGGTGGGCGTAGGTCGTGGTCGGGGTGCTGGTAGGGTGGGTTTAGTGGGGTACAGGGCTGGAAATAAGCAGTAGGGGGAGACAGTGGTGACATTTTCCCTTTACACCTTGCGTATGGACCCCCCTCATTCCCCCAAACGGTCTTCCCCTCCTATTGACTTCGCTCTATGCCTCCGCCTCCTCTATCTCCTCTCGACGTCCCTCCGCCGCTCGAGTACTCACCACTTCACTCTTCCTCCTCGCATGCTCCTCATTCTCTTCCTCCTCCTCTCGGCCTCCGATCATGCCGCATCGCTGCTCATTCCTCAGACCGCCTGTGCGTCGTACGACTTCCGACCTCCGTAGCCTCGGCAGCCATCCCATCTCATACGTCCTCACTCCCCGTAGTTGCTTTGTCTACTCCGCCTCGTTCCTCCTCTATCCTCCTCGTTTGCCGTCTCCTTCTTCCTCTAGTTTCGTACCCTCCGCCTACGCCACTCCTCCTCACGACCTCCTACAGCAGCCTCATCCCTCTCATCCGACCTCCTCTCCTGACGTCATCTAGGCCTCCTCTCCTTCTGCACGCTTCCTCCTCTCCGTCACCTAGCCGTACTCAATATCCTCCACAAACCTCCTACGCATACGAAGGAACTGGCGGTTT
>NC_051414.1:27209250-27209369 GCF_015228065.2 Penaeus monodon
GACTCCTAATATTTTCGCAAGACGCAAGATCCTATCATCCGACTATAAGCACTCCACTCCTAATCACTCTCTGGGAGACTACCTAAGAAATCCTCATAAGTCAGTCGTCTTCCCGTCAT
>NC_051414.1:27209459-27209681 GCF_015228065.2 Penaeus monodon
ATCGCAAGAACGCGCCTATTACTGTATTCGATAATAATATCCTGCCACTTCTGACTACCTACCTAATCAGAATAATAATAAATAGAATAAATTAGGGAAATACTTATTCTTGAGGAATAAGACGACTAATACCGAAGTAAGGAGAATTAAGAAAGCAGGAATGAATCCGTAAAATCGCACTGGCTCATCCTCATACAGAAGAAGAATCCGAAGGTAAGTACT
>NC_051414.1:27209736-27211529 GCF_015228065.2 Penaeus monodon
TACGCAATTGTTAAGCTACCAGAGTCAGGACACCAGCCCAACATATGCGGGTGTGTGACAATTGTAAATAACAAGAGAGAACCCTTTTGACACTCATTCGCTGGCACCAACTAACCCACCAAAACCGAGCAAAGCCCCCAGGTAGCGACACCATAAAAAAGGGACATGCCATGTTCTCCTTTCATCTCTCTATCTGGGTCTCTGTCTAATCTTTCCTGCTTGCCTGTTTTTATTTCCTTCTCCCTCTCCATGCCCTCTCTTTCTGGCTCGCTTTTTCCCTAGCCTCTATTTCTTCTCTAGATCTTCTCTTTCTGATCTCTCTTGTGTATGTCTCCTCTATTCTCCTAACTTATGCCTTCCCTTTTTTTCCTCTCTCCATACTCTCTATCGGTACCACTCTTTCTCTCTTTCCCTACATAACGTCTTTTTTCTCCCTGTTCTATTTCTCGTCTCTCTTTCAACATACTTTTGTCTCTCTGTTTCCATTCCTCTGTTAATCTATACTTGTCCATCCACATGGTATAAGGGTCAAACACGCCTGATGGAGAATTGGTTAACATTTTATCCCCAAAATGTTTTTCAAAAACAACCTCCTAATTATAAACACACCCAACATTCAGAGTTTCCCGAACCCTCGCCCATCCCGTTGACTCTCCACGGTCACGTCGGATCCTCGACCCACACGCCACCTTTATTTAGTTAATGAAAAGGCATTCAGACCCTTCACGTCACCCCTCCCCTGCCCCTGTAGTCCCCTCATTCCCCTGGCCCCGCCCGCAACCTCACCCCCCTTGCGCACACAACCCCACTCCACACTACCTCCCTTCATGCAACGATGGCGGTAATCCCTCTCGCTCCTTAGTCACAGTCGTTGCCGGGCGCACCTCTATTAGTTCTCCACGAAGCATACCATCCTGCATCTCGCCCAGCTGGTGAAGGAAGGAACCAACCCAGTCGCTAAATATGATACCCAGTTGACAATCACTTCAATTTCACGTCTTTATTCCTTCTTTGATTCTTCCACGTCGTCAGTGCGGCTGGATGCAAGTCACCGGGCGCAGGACGTTCTGGCGCAACCAGCCCGCCCTAGCAGAAGAAATCAATCGCGCTTTTTGTGGTCATAGGCACCTCAGCCGGAGCCTCAGCCTCTGCAATCACCCGCCGCTCTGTTCTATCTTGAACCTTTGAGTTTGCCGATGATCTAGACCGTCGGCACAAGGGAGTGATTTCGCCCTAATGGGCTCAGCGGAGAAGACTGAGCGTTTTTCGGGTTTTTCTTACCTTCTCTCTATCTTCATGTATCTCTTTTTTGTTTTTCTTGTTTTCGTCCCCCCATAGTCTATAGCCTCCTTTGCCCTACTACTCCCCCCCCTGCCAATGTGGGTGGAGAGAAGCCGCTAGAAAGGGACGCGGCCCGGACAGAGGCTGAGCCCAATCAATCCCAGAAGACTAATGATGCAAAGCTCGAGACGCCACAGGGTCTCACACGGCGTGTGCGCTTCCTCCCGTGAAAACCCTGCAACTGAACCTGGCGACGTATGCCCGCCGTAATGCTTTGGAGGTTGTTTTTGAAACCATAGCCACAAAATAACTCACATCCCCCGACAGGGATTTACCCACGCGGTCGACCGATTGCGCCTCTAGGTTCCAAATCCAGCGCCCTCATCCCCACATTAGATGCCTCACGGCACACCCCTCCTGTACTAACATGCTTAATCGCCATTTCTATCCCCACTTACTACTCTCCCTCCCCATCTTCCTGCCCTTCTGCCCCCACTCCCCTCATCATAAAA
>NC_051414.1:27211668-27213129 GCF_015228065.2 Penaeus monodon
TTCTTCTTAGAAAATAAGCGAAAGATTATATGTAATTTGACAAGGTTTTTTTTTTTTCTGCTCTGTTCTTCATATTGCATTAAGCCATTTCTTATTTCTTTTACTTCTTTGACGGACCACGAAGTGCTGAAACTCGATAATTGAGGACCTTTTATTGACTAGAAATGCTTATACGGAATAAAGGAGAAGGGAAAAATAGAGTCACTAACACAGAGGGTTATATTATGTAGGGGAGAAGAGGGGACAAGGGGCCATTGGATCGCTCGGAGCTAGCGGTCTTTAGGATGTGGGTGGGCCAGGCATGCGGATGAGACGAGGTGGGTTTGCAGAGGTGGAGGCGAATCGATCGATGACGGAGCCCGCCCGCTCAGGAACGATGGGCCGACCCCCGCGCGATACGAACGGCGGCTTTGAGGGACCGTGTGCCCGGCAACGGAAGTGAGAACAGAGCAAAACGGGGAGGTATGAAGTGCGGTTGAAGAAAGCAGCAGTGGAGGAGGGAGGAGGGTCGTGAGATGGAGCTCTTGAACGAGCCGCGTGAGGATTGAGAGGAGGCAGACGGGGAAGACGTTGAACGAGCGTCATATGACTTGGCCGATGCGTGGAGAAAAAGAAGGGGAGAGGCGAGGGCCACATGTGGACTGCGTGACGCGGCATGTGGAAGGGAAGAAATAGGGAGGATGGATTAGTCAACTTACGTAGGAGGGAGGGGCAGGGGTGGACGGATCGTCCGAAGAAAGATAAGGCAGGCTAGAGGGGAGGGGGCAGGGCCCGAGCGGGAGGGATGCTGACGGAGTAGCAGAAAAAGAGGGAGAAGAAGGCCAGGGCGTTGCACGGCAACGCTGAAAATGAGGGGGAGGGAGATGGAGGCCCCTCGGAATGTGCCGAGACGGTGGAGCAAAGAGGGATCTGTCCTTTTTTGAGAGGGAAAAGGGCAGTGGACCGAAGGAGCATGACAGCGTCGGGAGAGGATAGAAGTAGGCCATAGAACTAAGATAGAACCGATTCTACTCTTTATCCTCTTATTCGCTGAAACAATGTTTTTTAATAGAGGAGATATGAGGAGGATCGGAGAAAAGAAGATGAAGGAAGAGGATCATGACCAGTACTAGAGTATAAATAGAGCTAGAGGAAAAAAGGAAGAGAAGGGGAGGTAAAAGAGGAAGGGAGAGAAGGGGAGGAGAAGAAGAGAGGAAAAAGGGGAGAGAAAGAGGAAACGAAAAAAGATTAGAAAGAAAGAAAGAAAGAATAGAAGTGGGCAGAAGAGGACAAAAGAGACAAACCAAGGAAGCAAATAAGAGATACAAAGAGAATGAAAAAAAAGACCACACACCCCTCAAGAAAAATAAAAGAGTACCCCCCTAATACAAAATAACAAATACACCCGAAACAAAGGCAACGAATGACCTCCCTCCCAACACCCCCGAAAATATACATACCCACCACTTATCTTAAAAACGC
>NC_051414.1:27213165-27213735 GCF_015228065.2 Penaeus monodon
ATTGTGAAATTTCCAAGGAGGATAATCAGCGCACTGCTGTAAGTTTTTGACGAATGGCCTTAGCCAGAGGGAGGGGCGAGGTGAGAGGCAGCTCGTAGACGCCGCGAGGAGACTCGAGTTTTTCAGGTTGGCCACAGGACCGCAGCGGGGGGCCAATATAATGTCGACGCCCCGCGCGTCTCGGCGCTAGGGCGGGCTTGTCGAGCGCGTCGCGCTCGCTCGCACAGCATGCGACCTACGCGCAGAGCCGTCTAGCGTCAGCCGCTGCTAGGAGCGAGCCGAGCGAACCTAGAGCGCTCCCGCCTCCTATCTCTGGGCGGAAGACCTTCCGTTGGGGGTGGTACAACAGGGGGACAGGGGGGGGGGATTTCTTTCGATATCGGAGTGTGTAGTTGCGAGAGGAAACCCCCCCCCCCTTATTCCTCTCCCCCCCTCTCCCTACAAGCCAGGAGGATTTTCGGTCGTCAGGTAATGGATGGGGCACGTAATACATAATGTAAGATATCCGACGTTAAGCTATCGAGCACATGTATACAGCAATAGGGGATAGTGTGTAGGGACAGCACTATA
>NC_051414.1:27213795-27213869 GCF_015228065.2 Penaeus monodon
ATTATATCATACCAGATCGCATATCTATCATAATGACGATCTAGCGATCGAGTCGACTATCTAGTCATGTAGTC
>NC_051414.1:27214220-27214439 GCF_015228065.2 Penaeus monodon
TCCATTCTTCTTTTAAAACTCTATGAACGTGGACTTCCAAATAACCCACACAAATATTCAGTTCGCACCCCGTTTATAATCACGCGCTGCCTGGTTTTGCTGTCCGTATATGTATCAGTCAATGAGGGATGATAATTAAGTGATAATTAAGTTTTAATAATCCTTACGTTCTGTCAGTCTAATCTGTCAGGAGTCAGTGCGGCCTTTCGTGATATTGAA
>NC_051414.1:27214671-27214933 GCF_015228065.2 Penaeus monodon
TACGACTGAACGGGAGGAGGAGGCGAGATAATGAGACGGAATAGAGAGAGGCCGGACAAGGAGCGAGCGAGGAGGAGCCGATGAAGACGAGCGGGAGCCGGAACTAGGGCAGAGTATAGAGAGGAGGAAAAAATGAGGGAAGGGAGAGAGGAATAGAAAGAGGGGATGGAGAACTGTGGGGCAGCGGAGACTCAGAGGGACTGAGGCGATATTATGTGAGGGGAGGGCAACAGGGACAGGGCATAGAGAGCGGCCGAGTGGA
>NC_051414.1:27215657-27216307 GCF_015228065.2 Penaeus monodon
TGCTACCCCGTCTCAACCCAAAACAAAGATTATGACATATGCCTAAATATTCCAGGCCTATCCTACGATCCCCAACTTTACCAATATCTCTCTTCCTTTCAACCCTAACCAAATTTACACTTTCTTCCCCTCCCTATGCCTACCACCACAGGAACGGCCCTCCTCCCCTCACCCCAAATTAACCTCCATCCGCCATCCTCCCCTCCCAGCTTCATGGCTCCCCAATCCCTCCAATTCCTCCTCATCCTCCAAACTTCCCCGCTCCTCCCCCTCAACACTCTAACATTCCCCTCCCCTCACAGCACCCCAAACTCCCTCCCCTTCCCTCTCCTCAACTTAACCTTCCTCCCTCCCTCCTCCCCTTCCCCATCTTTCCCTCCCCCTCCCCCTCCCCAACCCCCCCCTCCTCCCCCACCCCAACTTCCCCCCATCCCACCTCCTCCCCTCCCCCCCCTCCCCCACCCCCGCCCCGACGCCAAAGCCACCTTTATAACACCGAAGAAATGTGCTGAGTTGTGAACCCTCGCGTCTCTCGGCCGCCACAATCACACTCGAAAAACTTAAAAACTTTGCTATTCTTTTGATGAAATTTTGGGCCGGAAGACGTTGCAGATTATTCGCAGTACTCCCGCTACTGTTCAAAAAAGGCG
>NC_051414.1:27217264-27217620 GCF_015228065.2 Penaeus monodon
GTGTGATGAACGAAGACAATTAGTCAATAAAAACAAACAGGCACTTGATTAAAAATAGTTAATATTACAATCCAGCGATGCCATTATTTAATACGAAAAACTTCTCTTGAAAAGGTTAAAGTCTTTTTTTCTCTCTCTTGTTTTAACCACAACGGTAAAACATATTATTTTATGTATGCAGTTAGAATGTTTTAATGAAAATATATTATATATAATTCGTTAGTCTACACTCTTTGAAATTAAGCAAAAATGGGATAGCTTTGTTGATGAGGGCAGAAGTTTGTTAATGTTTTACAGATGTTAATTACCTCCCTTACTTCCGATATAAATATAAATGCGTTTATATGTATGTGATT
>NC_051414.1:27217645-27217743 GCF_015228065.2 Penaeus monodon
AATATTGTTCTCTTTCTTTTAAATGTACAGAGTACCAAGTACATAAGTCCCTTTCAGTCCCGTCCTTCCTATTCTCTACTGCCTATTTATCCCCCCTC
>NC_051414.1:27217856-27218018 GCF_015228065.2 Penaeus monodon
AGTTATGTAACCCTTTCCCCATTCCCACGGCCCCGCCCCTTCCCCCTCTTTCTTTCTCCATCCTCTTTCGAGAAGAAAAATGAGGATGGATGAAAGAGAAATAAAAGTAAAGGGAAAGAGAGACAAACTGTGAGAGAAGGAGGAAAAGGCAGACAAATAGAT
>NC_051414.1:27218513-27219210 GCF_015228065.2 Penaeus monodon
ATATGCAATGTAATTATGTCATCAGATAAACTTTTTACCATTAATTAAAAATAACTTTTAGTTGTTATGCCTGTTGATATAAGTCATTCACGATAATATTTTTTGACAAAATGATTACTGTAAGCATCAATTAAATTATGTTGCTAGAGTAACCTCATGATGCACGTGCTTAAGTTATGTTTTGCAATATAATTCTTTTATTCTTACATTACACTAATTTTTATTTTTTTTACATTGTTCATCGATAATGTATGAGATAAAAATATTATGAGTGAAATAATAGACAAAAACAGATAGATAGACTGCTATATACTGATAAATTATCATCACCATAATATTGTCTTTCATCTCGTTACTTTGGTCTTGTAAATAACTGAATTATCTTATTCCATTATTCATGATAATAATGATTCAGTTATATAACTTTTCCCTCCGTACAGAATTATCAAAACCTTCACTGTTGGGTCTTCCTTCGATTTCTTAATTTTTCCTCAACATTTTCGATTCTTTACACAAACCCATTTTTTCAAAAAGTCACTGCTATCCTTCAGCCAAAGTATTTCAATCCCTTTAAGACACAAAGGATTTCTAATTGCTCACTCTGCATCGAGCAACCTTGGCCCGGAGACGAGCGAATGAAAATAAGAAAATATCTCTCAAAAGTGGTCTTCTTTATCACCTCCAAGGAGCTATAGGA
>NC_051414.1:27219234-27219373 GCF_015228065.2 Penaeus monodon
TGGTGAGCTCTGAGAGACGCTGGGAATTAGATGTAATCGGAGAGCGGCTACCTGGCGTGGACACGTACGTACGAACACGGATTTATGTGCATACGTGTAGATACAGGTACGTTATGCTTAGATAGAAAGTGCGTAATGT
>NC_051414.1:27219859-27220009 GCF_015228065.2 Penaeus monodon
TTCGATGCTGTTTCAGGAATTTGGAAGCGTTCTAGCCTCGCATTCTCAGGGAAGTCAGGCGTGCGTTGTGCGTGGCGGCGCTGCTTCTATATCGATATGAATTCGAGAGTTGGCTGAATACGGGGGCGGGATGGTGTAGGGGGGGGGTGA
>NC_051414.1:27220735-27221081 GCF_015228065.2 Penaeus monodon
TTCGTTTGTTATTCCTAGAATATACCTTAAAAAAAACCCTAAGTGACATAGTTTTATACATGAACCGCCGGCCATCTTGCGCGCTAGCCAGGAAATGTTTGGAACAACACACTTTATTGTTCGGAGGAAAAAGGAGACCCTCGTTGCTGATAACTCGTAGTTTTTGCGCTGATTTTCCCTTTTTTTAATTTTTATTTTCTTTATTTTACGGATTTCATTCTCCTTCTGTCTTTATCCCTCTTTCTATCTAGCTGTATCTGTCTGTCAGCTGTTTTTTTTTTCTCTCTCTCGCTCTTTCTGTTTATTCTTCTACCTGTCTAGATATCTGTGTCTTCCTGCCAGTCTA
>NC_051414.1:27221322-27221487 GCF_015228065.2 Penaeus monodon
ACCTTTTCTCCTCACACCGTGAAATGACGATTGATAAAGTTATATTCATCAGAGGGAGAAACACCCGGTGGAAATAGTCTGGCAATGAGGCAATAGAGTTCAAAGAGACGGGAAAATTGAAGCTATAAATGGTCTGATCCATGTGTGTATTCCCAACAGCTGATG
>NC_051414.1:27221640-27221848 GCF_015228065.2 Penaeus monodon
AACCCTGCGGCGGAGTGTCAACAAAGGGCGCATCGTGTTACAGTCATGACACGTGTTGGGGATGTCGCGAACGGAACACCCTGCCCCATCCGCGACTATATCTCGTCTCTTTTTGCCTCGATTTTTCTTTCTTTTCCCTCTTTTTTGGGGAAGTGTTTTCTAAAGAGGATATATTGTGAAAGGAACTTTAAACCTGATAGAGACGAAG
>NC_051414.1:27222390-27222592 GCF_015228065.2 Penaeus monodon
TGACTTTTCCATTGAAAAGAATGCAATAAAAACATTCACAGGAGCTAAGATATGATATCTTCTCAGATTCCAACAAAGGATATGAAGTAAAAAATGTTTGTAACTCTATATCGGAAATGCCTGTGAAGAGGTACGAAGGGAAACGTTTAAAATGATAGAAGACGAAGTGAAAAAGAATATATCAGAATAAGTGCCGTGAAAA
>NC_051414.1:27225286-27225617 GCF_015228065.2 Penaeus monodon
TCCGATCACCCAACAACCAGGGGAAGGAACCACAACCAGGGGAAGGAACCACAACCAAGGGAAGGAACCACAACCAGGGGAAGGAACCACAACCAGGGGAAGGAACCACAACCAGGGGAAGGAACCACAACCAGGGGAAGGAACCACAACCAGGGGAAGGAACCACAACCAGGGGAAGGAACCACAACCAGGGGAAGGAACCACAACCAGGGGAAGGAACCACAACCAGGGGAAGGAACCACAACCAGGGGAAGGAACCACAACCCTACAACACAGACTCTCCTACTCCATCTCTACCCGGGTTGCAGTACGGATAATGTAAACAGCGCCC
>NC_051414.1:27225736-27225943 GCF_015228065.2 Penaeus monodon
AGCTGGATGTCGGATTTGCGATGAAAGTTGGGTCGGGTTTGGTCTCTCGTCTCTCGGGTTCGGTCTGTATGTTTGTATGTCTGTTCCGCTATTTGTCTCTTTTTTATCTTTTTCTTGTACTTTCTCTGATTTTCCCCTTTTTTTGGGCGTCTTCGCTTTTCTTTTTCTCTCATTGGTTTCCTGTCTCTTACTGTCTCCCTCTCTTTT
>NC_051414.1:27226251-27226428 GCF_015228065.2 Penaeus monodon
TATATGTATATTGTTATACGCTGGCTTTCATTTCTACTAATATGTAGTGATATGTAGATATGTAGTGATGACGTGACGTGAAAAAAAATGAATAGAAGGACCATCTACAAAGGATGATAATCATAACTGGCAACTCAAATGAAGATATCAAACACGAAAATTAGATATTCACGATAG
>NC_051414.1:27226565-27226892 GCF_015228065.2 Penaeus monodon
ACGAACACTATAATCCCTACCATCGTCGTTATTCACTCATTTCCTCTACACCTTTTGTTATTTACCGCCACCGGTGCCGTAGGGTGTAGCTAGGTTGTGTTAGGCAGTGTCTGAATTAAACAATATAACAGACAGGGGCCTTAAATTCAGTCTGTCTATGCGACGTCAGAGGAAATTACAGCGTCGATTCATTCATGGGACAGAATGGTCTACAATAACAAAACTCTTAAAAGTCAAAATATCTTGGAAATGAATGGGCGTGACGAAAACTTATTGGTGGCGTTAAATATGGGTCGACCTGGATTAGTTTTATTTGCCAAGGGAATA
>NC_051414.1:27226920-27227319 GCF_015228065.2 Penaeus monodon
GAGTGGGGGGGGGTAGGGGTAGGGATAAAGGTCTTTTTTTCTCTGTTCTGGGGTTGTTGGAACTTTTTAAAAAAATAGATTAGTATATTTTTTTTTTCTAAGGATGGAACCAGGATGCCTAACTTTTTTTTTCCTAGGTTTATCCCATTCTTGTATGCAGATAGATAGCGACTGAAATTATCAATCATGAATTTCTGTCGTTTATGGTGGGGATGGTCCTTTACTAACCGTTTCTAATAGCATTTCTACAATTATGGTAATTTTTACACACAAGGTTCTTGAAACATTAACAAATGCAGCGCATATATTTTGTTTATACTAAATTATGTATATAGATACATACACACTACTTTTCTACTTTAGCGTAGTTACGGAAATTACCATAAGGAACAGTCGAAA
>NC_051414.1:27229485-27229603 GCF_015228065.2 Penaeus monodon
TCAACCCCTTTTTCTAACAAAGACAAAGCCTTAAACTCTTCTTCGAAAGAACAGAAAATTGACAGATTTTCCCTCCACGTTATCCTCACCGTCCATCGCTATCATACTAACTACACGC
>NC_051414.1:27230144-27230268 GCF_015228065.2 Penaeus monodon
ACATTCATTGCTACATTTACGCTCACACTTAATTTCAAATTCAGAGCCGCACTCACGCTTGCACAAGATAGTCGGCGTCACATCTGATATTTTATTTATTACTGCAATTGTTGGTATGTCCAGT
>NC_051414.1:27230401-27230567 GCF_015228065.2 Penaeus monodon
TCCCCCGAGCGGAGATATTTGTTAATGGAATGACGAACGAAGACAGACACGCATGCGCACTCAAGGCGCTTCGTTGTCAGTCGTACTTACGTGTTTTTTTTGTTTTTTTTTGAGGGGGTGGGGGTAGGAGGGGGCGTTGTGTGTGTGTTTTTTTTTTTTGGTGTGT
>NC_051414.1:27230600-27230714 GCF_015228065.2 Penaeus monodon
TGAAAGAGAAATGAGCTTTTCGATGCTTTTCCCTTTTTTTTGTGTGTGTGTGAAATATAAAATTCGTGTCAGTATTTTTTGGTGGTTCTGCCTGCTGAGCTATCTATTTTGTTT
>NC_051414.1:27230869-27230946 GCF_015228065.2 Penaeus monodon
CGTTACACAATATCTATTCCTCAATCACGCTATTTATCCTTCATATCCATTTCTTTCTCCTGCGTATCCACTTTATA
>NC_051414.1:27230990-27231075 GCF_015228065.2 Penaeus monodon
CTGTGTCCTAAGGAGTACATTCCGTGACGTCATGCTGTCCATGACGTCACTGGAAGCTTTGGAAACTGGGCTTCTATTGCGTGTT
>NC_051414.1:27231798-27232570 GCF_015228065.2 Penaeus monodon
GTGTGCTTCCCAAGCCTCGTGTTGTCGCATCCCTGAGCCCCGGGCGGGTTGGCCGCGTCGAGTTGCTCAACCTGAACAATTAATTCGCACCAATGATCAAAGAGAGAACAGGTGCCGTTTTCCTGGGTTATGTTCTGAATGTTTCGTCGACAGTGGTCGTGGCGTTGGACGTTCGGGCATGCTGGCTTGGCTTGGCTGGAGGGATCGGGGGGTTGGGGGTTGGGTGGGAGGGGGGAAAGGAGGGGAGGGAAAGGAGGGAAAGGGGTTGGGTGGGGAGATGGGAGGGGGGGGAGGGAAAGGAGGGAAGGGGTTTGGTGGGAGGGGGAAGGGGTAGCGGGGGAAGGAGGGAAGGGAAGGGGTAGGGTGAAAGAAGGGAGGGAAAGGAGGGAAGGGGTGGAGAGGGGGAAGGGAGGGAAGGGGATGGTGGACAGGGAGGGGAGAGGGAAGGGTTAGAGGGGAAGGGGAGAGGTGAGGGGGTAGGGGTATGGGGGAGGGGTGAGGGTTGATGGATGAGGTGGGAGGAGGGGAGGGGGTTGCAGGATGAGGGATGGGGGGTATGAAGGGGACTTGGAGTTGGAAGGGGGTGAAGGGAGAGGGGTGGGGGGAGGGTCTTTCCAGATGGGGGAGGGGAGGAGTAGGCATAAGAGGGGTATGGATACTCGGTTCGGGGGAATTCAGTGAGGGGAGTAAGGGAGGGGAGGACATCAGGTCTGAATGAATTGACATGTTGCGGTTGTGGTGAATTTGCCAGTCTATGTGGATGAGCTTCCCC
>NC_051414.1:27232631-27233715 GCF_015228065.2 Penaeus monodon
CTGCTTTCCCTCTCTCCCGCTTCACTTACCCCCCCCCCCCCACATAGGCTCTCTCGTTCGCTAGATGAGTTAGTTACTTAGCGGAGGAGGCTAGCGGTGGGCGGCGCGAGCGGAGGGCGATATGGAGCGGTATTTAGCGGCCGGCTGGAGGCCCGGACCTAATACACCATCGCTCAGACGCGCTACAAAGAGCTCTCTGGTTGCTAAGTCGGCCGCTAGATGGACTCGCCGTCGAGGACGCCCCCTCCCAACCCCTTTCCCCCCACAAGCCCCTCCTCTCCTATCCCCCTCCCCCCCAATTGATGATCACGAGCAAGATCTTCACGAAGAACAGAGGCCATGGCGGTCTCTTTCCGGGCGACTGCATGATATTCTGTTCACTGCGCAGCCACGAGGTCGTTGTATATGGTTATTGTGCCTGACAGGGTTAGTTGGCCCTGGCATGCATGATGGTGTGCTTCATCAAGTCAGTATTCACGGCCAGGGACAGAGCGCAAGCATGAACATGCAGTGTATGCACGGTGCAGGAATTAAGTGTACAGTGCAGCGGGGAGTGGTTCACTGTCTGAAGATATGTGCGTGTCTGTGTGCGCTTGCTTGTATGTGCGTAGGTGAGTATATTCAAACAACAAATAACACGAAAGTTGTACATGTAATACCTGCACAAAGCAATCTATATTAACGCAGCTACGACTCTCGGAAAACCTAAACACCGAAACACATCGTCACTGCTGACTCGGTGCCATCAACACGCCACCAAGATGAAACCTGTGGCCGTCGACTTTAGATGAAGCCGCGTTCGGACTCGCCCAAAAGGGATTCGAAGCCCCGAAGCAGTTCAGAGTTTCGGACGCGACTCGAACAGGAGCTCGGACCGGCCAGTAGAGGGGGAAATTGAACCCCGACAGCACTTCGCCAAAACCTTGTAAACTTTTTCTTTCTTTCTTTCTTTTTCTTATGTAGGAGTCTTTGGAAGTTTGGTTTTTGAATCATGATAATTATCGTTCGTGATAAAAGTGGAAAGGCTGAAAATTATACGCATTGTTGGGGCTTAATATGCTATCGAAGGGAGAGTCAAGTGATT
>NC_051414.1:27233788-27234244 GCF_015228065.2 Penaeus monodon
AAGGATGTGTAGACCTCTATATAGGCAAAGGGTGAAGGGTGGCAATGGCAATGAATCCAATACAGGCCTCCGTAGCTCTCCCTGTACACAATCCTTCCCACCCACTACTCAGTACCCCACCACACCCCTCCTCTCCTCCCCCCCCCTCCCTCACCCATCCCCATCTTCCTCCCCTCTCTCCACCACCTCCCCACCACCTCCCCCACCCCTATCCCCACCACCTCCCACCCTTATCCCCACCCCCTTCCTTGCCCCACCTCCCTCCCTAATCCCCACCACCCCTCCCCACCCCCACCCCTACTCCAAAACACACTTCCGACGGAGAATCCCGCTTGGTAGTTCCGAATTTCTGTCTGACATGGCCTATTTGCTTTACCTGCAGTCTGTTGGGCCAAATAAATGGAATTCAGACACGTCCAGTTGCAATTAGAAAGAAGGTGACACAGACGGGCAAGA
>NC_051414.1:27234329-27234665 GCF_015228065.2 Penaeus monodon
AAAAGGGGGATAGAACTATGGGTGGGGGGTGAAAGGAGGGAAAGGAAAAGGGGGAAAGGGTGGGAGGGAAGGGTAGAGAAAATAGGGGGGTTGGGAATTGGGGATTGATTGGGAGAAAGGAAAAAATAGGGGGAAGGTTGTTAATGAGGTCGAATGGTAGTTAGAGGGGAAGAGGGTTTGGGAGAAGGTCAAGGTAGATGGGGAGGACAGGCAGAGGGGAAGGAAGTTGGGGAAGAAGTGCCAAACATAGGAAAACGGGGGAGGGGAATGAAGAGCCATACATAGGAAAATGTGGGGGGGAGGGATGAAGGGAAGAAGTACCAAGCATAGGAAAAT
>NC_051414.1:27234684-27234818 GCF_015228065.2 Penaeus monodon
CTAAGGGGAAAAAGTGCCAAGCATAGGAAAATGGGGGAGGGGGAGACTCTGAAGGTAATTAGCTTCACACACGTGCCCGAAATTGCATCGTTGTATTCACCTTTAACGATTAATAACGACTCCGCTTTTCCGTG
>NC_051414.1:27236117-27236262 GCF_015228065.2 Penaeus monodon
GCCCCGAAGACTGCAAATGATTTGTCATTCGCTCGATATGAAACTCACGCGACGAAGCAGAGATCGAAATGGTAGTTTTTCCTCCGTAGATTTCCGACGAAGCGGGGAAGAAATACCGGGAAGTTGTCGCCGGGAAAGAGAATGT